>NC_044312.2:104230015-104445015 GCF_007474595.2 Lynx canadensis
TCATTGATGGTAAGACACATCTTAATTTCAGGGACATTAAACCGTGAAAGACTATTTGCATTAACATGGGTGGAGCTACAGAGTATTATGCAAAGTGAAATAAGTCAGTCAGAGAAAAACAAATACCAAGTGATTTCACTCATATATGGTATTTAAGAAACAAAACAAATGAGTACAGACTGTTTTAAGTGCCATATAGTGTGATGAGCACAATCTTTGAATGAAGTAATATGATCTTATTTATATATACAAGTGGTGGTCTTAGAAACATCTTTTTTTCACTAATGCCACTACAGAGTATTTTAAATTCTGCCCATGAGTTGAGAACATTTGTTCCTTGAAAAAACACTATCCACAATGTAATTCTGTCATTCTTCAAAGCATCTTTTATACCTGTGACGTTACATAGTGTGTCCCTTTCACTGTAGTGTGTATAGTACATTCTTTAAATGAAATAACACAGTAGTTCTGGCACTTAGAGAAATATCTATTACATATGTTCCTTTACGGAGTGTATGAAGTGTAGCACAATATCTTGAACACATTCTTTCATTGAAATCGTACCTAGATGCAATAGAATTCTATTATTGATTTTTAAAATGTGGAATAAAGAAATATTAAAAAGAAACGTTCACCTTAGAACTTAAGAAATTCAATATTTAAAGATGTAAGTAAGCAGTTCCTGATGTGTGTGCCCATGCGCGGGCACACACACACACACACACACACACTTTTCCAAAGAGAGACAGATAAAAAGCAAACATACTTCATTTGGTCAATCCTGTGTTTTAGGAATACATAACACTGCCATCAACTCACTAGTACAAAATAGATTTCTTTTTAATTTTTTTTAGCATGTATTTATTTTCAAGAGACAGAGAGAGACAGAGCACGAGTGGGAGAAGGGCAGAGAGAGAGGGAGACACAGAATGGGAAGCAGGCTGCAGGCTCTGAGCTGTCAGCACAGAGCCTGACATGGGGCTTGAACCCACAAACTGTGAGATCATGACCTGAGCCAAAGTCATACGCTCAACCAACTGAGCCACCCAGGCACCCCCAAAATAGATTTTTTAATGACTAAATTCTGATCAGCTATAACACACATTACATTATTTATATACAGTTCATCAATTTCCTGGTATAAAAAAAGAAAATTCGAAACTGCTATTTTCCTTATTTTAGGGGACCAAAGATACTACTGTTACAATTCCTCATTTTGGAAACCATAAAGATATTTATCTTATAGGAACCCCCCTTTTTCTCCCCAAATACCCAGACACATCTGAGAGTTACAATTCTCTGGTTGAGTATATAAACAAATGCTATTTATGAACTTGTGTCCTATTAAGGGAAAGAAGTAAAGAGTGCACTGAAATGTAGTTTTAAAATTTTATAAGATGAAAGACAGAATATAATTTCCATGGGAAATATAGGTTGCCAAAATTGACTGAATGGGGGGAAAATCTTAATAGATCAATAATTATAGATGAATCGAAAAGGTTGTCAGGGCACCTGGGTGGCTCAGTCAGATGAGCATCCGACTTTGGCTCAGGTCATGATCATGTGGTTCATGAGTTCGAGCTTCACATCAGGTTCACTGCTGTCAGCACAGAGCCTGCTTTGGATTCTCTCTCTCTCTCTGTCCCTCTCTCACTTATGCTCTCTCTCTCTTTCTCAAAAATAAACATTAAAAAAATTAAATGTTGTTGGGGCGCCTGGGTGGCGCAGTCGGTTAAGCGTCCGACTTCAGCCAGGTCACGATCTCGCGGTCCGTGAGTTCGAGCCCCGCGTCAGGCTCTGGGCTGATGGCTCAGAGCCTGGAGCCTGTTTCCGATTCTGTGTCTCCCTCTCTCTCTGCCCCTCCCCCATTCATGCTCTGTCTCTCTCTGTCCCAAAAAATTAATAAACGTTGAAAAAAAAAATTAAATGTTGTTAAAGGTAGACCTTTTGAAAAGGCTCCATGCCCAAATTGTTTTGAGAGTGATTTTTTAAAATTTTTTAAAAAGTTTATTTATTTTGAGAGAGCACAAGCAGGAGAAAGGCAGAGAGACAGGAAGAGAGAGAGAATCCCAAGCAGGTTCCAAGCTATCAGTATGGAGCCCAGTGTAGGGCTCCACAACCATGAGATCCCCACAAACCATGAGATCATGACCTGAGTGGAAACCAAGAGTCAGACACTTAACTGACTGAGCCGCCCAGGAACCCTGTGAGTGATTTTCAATAAGTATTCAAAAAGCTAGTAATTCCAATTTCTTAATGAATTATAGAAATAATTATATAAATGTAATAATATATTATAAAAATAATAATTACAGTAATAATCTTAACTCACTCTGTAAGGACAGCACAACCCTATCTATAAACTAGATAATAGCACCTGATAAATCTAATATTATCATGTATCTATGTGTACACACCAATCACATCTTGGAACAAAAATTTTAAGTTCTTATAACACATTAGCAAATTACATACCAATGAATTAAAACAATGACAGATTATCATCAAGTAAGGTTTATTCCAAAAATTCAAAGGCAACTATTAACACAATTCACAGTAATAACAGAATAAAAAAGAAACAATGTGATTACCTCAGTGATGCAGAAAATATTCCATATGATTCAACCCACATCCTTGGAGAACAAAACACCTATGAAGTCAGGAACTGAACCAAAAATGTATGATCTTGGGGCGCCTGTATTGCTCAGCCAGTTGAGCATCTGACTCTTGATTTCAGCTCAGATCATGATCCCAGGATCATGGGATGGTACCCCATGACAGGCTCTGCTCTGAGCATGGAGTCTGCTGTAAATTCTCTCTCTCTCTCTCTCTCTCTCTCTCTCTCTGCCTCCTCCCCTCATTCACGCACTCTCTCTCTTTTTCTCTAAAAAATGAAAAAAAGTGAATTATCTTGATAAAAAATATCTATTAGAACCATAGAGCAAACATTACACCTAATGATTAAACATTAAAATAATTTCCATTACCATACATAACTAGACAATGATACCCACTCTCACCACAAATATTAGATATTAAACTTGAATTCACTTACTATTTAAAAACAAGAAAAATTAGAAAGTATATAAACTTTGGAAAGCCGGAGAGGAAAAAAATCATTATTCTCAGATATTGTGATGCTATACACTAAATAATACATAAAAAGTCACTGAAAGATCATTGAAAATAACAAAAGATTTAAAGTAGGTTCCTATATTTAAGATCAAATTACATACATCATTGGTTTCCTATGTACACTATATCCATGGAAAAAATGTAATAGAGCTATTTTGTGCAACATGAAAGACCATATATCCTGAAATAAAGTCCTGATTTAAACATGCATACACACATTAGAAATGCTTCTTGCAAATGTTTGCTTAAGTTTACTTGCTTAAATACAAACAGAAATCACAGAAAAGGAAGGGAAAGTCTCAGGACCAAAAATAGATACAAAGCAGGAAACCAAAGATTTGACCATTCCTCCATCAGCAGAAGGGTAAACCAGGAAAAAAAAAATCCACCTACCAGCAAAGAAGATAAGTATCAGAAAGAGAAATTAAGAAACAATCCCCTTTACAACTGCATCAAAAGAATAAAAGACCTATGAATAAATTTAACCAGAAAAGAAAAGATCCATTCACTAAAAACCATGAGACATTAATGAAAGAAATTGAAGAAGATATAAATAAATGGAAAGATATTCCATGCTCATGGATTAGAATAATATTGTAAAATGCCCACACTACCCAAGGAGATCTACAGATTCAATGTAATCCCTATCCACTTCCAATGACATTTTTTAACTAAAATAAGAAAAACAATTCTAAAATTTATGCAGTACCACAAAAGACCCCTAAGAGCCAAGGCAATCATGAGAAAGTAGAACAAAGCTGCAAGCATCACACTTATGATTTCAAACTATACTACAAAGCTATAGTAATCAAAACAGTACAGTGCTGGAATAAAAACAAACATATAGACCAATAGAACAGAGTAGAGAGCTCAGAAATAAACCCATAGATATACAATCAATTAAATTACAACAAAGAGGCCAAGAATGTACAATGAGGAAAGTATAGTCTCTTTAATACATGGTGTTAGGGAAACTGGATAAACACATGCATAACAATAAAATTAGATCCATATCTTATATCATTTACAAAAATTAACTCGAAATCAATGAAAGGTTTAAGATTTAAGACCTGAAACCATAAAACTCCTAGAAGAAATATAGTAGTAAATTTCACTGACATGGGGCTTAGCAATGGTTTTTTGGATAGGACACCATAAGCACAAGCAACAAAAGCAAATATTAACAAATGGAACTATATCAAACTAAAACACTTCTGTTTAGCAAAAGAACAATTAACAAATAAAAAAAAACACATATAGAATGGGGGGAAGAAGTATTTGCAAATCAGGAAGAGGAGCCAAGATGGCAGACCAACATGGAAGTTTTTTTTTGTCTCACATCCATGAAATACAGCCAGATCAACACTAAACCATCCTGCAAGCCTAGAAAACTGATTTGAGGATTAATACAATAATCTGCACAACCTGAACACAGAACTCAGCAAGTACTTGGTGTGGAGAGATGAACTGGGGGAGAGAGAAGCTGCAGAGGGCAGGAAGCTGTTTTTACTTGCAAAGAGAGGACAGAGACCAGGGCCGGGGGTGGGGGAGTTCAGGAAAAGCACCCTCCCAAAGACAGCTGGAAAGAAAGTGGAAAAGTGGAAACACAGGCAGGCACTGAACTAAAAAGGGAGAAAGGAGAAAGAAAACGGTTTAAATTCCATTAAGACTCTATAAACAGGGGGAGCACAGAGTCTGAAATGTCACAGCTCAATACCTGGCGGTGCTCTGGTGAGAAGGGTGAATCCTTCTCCAGAGTTGGGTCCGGGTATCTTCAGGCCACATGCCAGAGGTAGTTCCCCTGCTGGAAGGACATTCAGTAGAGGCTGTAAGGCCACCCGGTCCCAGCAGACCCTGAAGAACAACCACGTTCCCTGGTGCTGGAGCAGGGTTGTTGAGGGTGAAGCCTGGCACCAAATATGTGTTGTGATTTTCCATAATCCCTGAAATGCTGCTGCTACACAATCGTGTGAACTTTTTCTGGGGGGAGCTGGCACCCAGCCACAGTCTCTGGGCATCGGCAGCAGCACAGTCCTGCGAATATTCCTGAGCGTGGCCGGCACCTGGCCATTGCTCAGTGAGACTCTCCTGCAGAGGATCTGAACAGGTCAAAGCCACAGTCCCTCTGAAGTAAGGGGTAGGGAAACACAGCTGCATCTGAGATAAAACTCAGGAGAGAGGTGCCACCTGGCAACCTGACAGCTTGGTCACAAACAGTGTAAAAGTGGGGAGTGGATGGGGAAGTGGATGGAAGACAAAGGACAGGTGCACGATTGCTGATTGGGAAGAACAGAGTTCCAATACTAGAGACTGGGTAGCTGGGTGACACCATTTGCACCCCTCCCACGCATGAGCATACACACCTACAAGTGACACAACAATCCACCCCAGTAAGTTAAGCAGCACCACCTGTGAATAACGGAGCTGTTACACTAAGCCCCGCCCAACTGGAACAGCCTCGCTCTTCAGAAACATCACAAATCTCTCTGTCTGTATAGTTTACGGACTATAAAGTGCTTCAAAGTTTGCCTTCTAGGGGAAAACGAAGTAATCTCAATCATATTTCAGTCTGTTCACTGGCCCATCTATTCAATTTTCTTTTTTTTCTTTTTAGTTTCTTTTCTTTTTCTTAAATACAGAAAGAGAAAAAATTTATTTTTATTTTCAATTTTTGTTAAAAATATTTTTCCTACTATATTTTTTACTTCTGTAAATTTTTCAAGTTCTATTTTATTTTCATCATTTCATTTTATCCTATTTCATTATATTCATTTTCTGAAAATTTCAAATGTTTTCCTTTTTTTCTTTTTCTTTTTCCCTCTTTTCTCTAATCTATCAAGCTCCTTTCAATAACCAGACCAAAACACACCTAGAATCTAAAATCATTTATTTGATTTGTGTGGGTGTGTGTGTTGTTTTTAATTTTTTAATTTTAATTTTTTTTTACCTTATCAATTCCTTTTCTTCCTTCAAAATGAAAAAAAAAACAAAGGAATTCACCCCAAAAGAAAGAGCTGGAAGAAATGACAGCCAGGGACTTAATCAACACAGACACAAGCAAGATGTCTGAACCAGAATTTAGAATCACGATAAGAATACTATCTGGAGTAAAAAATAAATTAGAATCCCTCTCTGCAGAGATAAAAGAAGTAAAAGATAGTCAGGATGAAATAAAAAATGTTATAACTGAACTGTAATCTCAAATGGATGCCTCGGCAGCAAGGACGATGAGGCAGAGCAGTAAGTCAATGACATAGAGGACAAACTTATGGAGAATAATGAAGCAGAAAAAAAGAGGGAGAGACTAAGGCAAAAGAGCATGATTTAAGAATTAGAGAAACCAGTGACTCATTAAAAAGGAACAATATCAGAATCATAGGGGTCACAGATGAAGAGAGAGAAAAAGGGGTAGAAGGGTTATGTGAGAAAACCATAGTGGATAACTTTCCTAACCTGAAGAAAGACACATAAATCAAAATCCAGGAAGCACAGAGGACTCCCATAATATGCAACAAAAACCAACCATCAACAAGGCATATCATAGTCAAATTCACAAAATACTCAGGCAAGGAAACAATCATGAGAGCACCAAGGGAAAAAAAGTCCTTAACCTACAAGGGAACACAGATCAGGTTTGCAGCAGACCTATCCACAGAAACTTGGCAGGCCAGAAAGGAGTGGCAGAATATATTCAATGTGCTGAATCAGAAAAATATGCAGCCAAGAATTCTTTATCCAGCAAGGCTGTCATTCAAAATAGAAGGAGAGATAAAAAGTTTCCCAGACAAACAAAAATTAAAGGAGTTCATGACCACTAAACCAGCCCTGCAAGAAATTTTAAGGGAGACTCTCTGAGGGGAGAAAAGATGAAGGAAAAAAAAAGACCAAAAACAACAAATATTAGAAAGGACAAGAGAACACCACCAGAAACTCCAACTCTACAAGAAACATAACGGCAATAAATTCATATCTTTCAGTATTCACTCTAAACATCAATGGACTAAACACTCTAATAAAAACATATAGGGTAACAGAATGGATAAGAAAACAAGATCCATCTATATGCTGTTTACAAGAGACCCACTTTAGACCTAAAGACACCTTCAGACTGAAAGTAAGGGGAGGGAGAACAATCTATCATGCTAATGGTCAACAAAAGAAAGCCAGACTAGCCATACTTATATCAGACAATCTAGACTTTAAAATAAAGACTGTAACAAGAGATGAAGAAGGGCATTATATCATAATTAAGGGGTCTATCCACCAAGAAGACTTAACAATTGTAAACATTTATGTTTCAAAAGTGAGAGCATCCAAATACATAAATCAATTAATCACAAACATAAAGAAACTCGTTGACAATAATACCATAACAGTAGGGACTTCAACACCCAACTTACAACAATGGACAGATCATCTAAACAGAAAATCAACAAGGAAACAATGGCTTTGAATGGACTGGTCCACTGGACCAGATGGACTTAACAGATATATTCAGAACATTTTATCCTAAAGCAGTGGAATATACATTCTTTTCCAGTGCACATGGAACATTCTCCAGAATAGACCACGTTCTGGGACACAAATCAGCCCTCAACAGGTACAAAAAAATTGAGATCATACCGTGCATATTTTCAGACCACAATGCTATGAAAGTCAAAATCAACCACAAGAAAAAATTTAGAAACATAACAAATACTTGGAAACTAAAGAATATCCTACTAAAAAATGAATGGGTAACCAAGAAATTAGAAAGGTAATTAAAAAGTACATGGAAGCGAATGCAAATGATAACATCACAGCCCCAAACCTCTGAGATGCAGCAAAGGCAGTCATAAGAGGAAAGATACAGCAATCCAGGCCTTCCTAAAGAAGGAAGAAAGATCTCAGATACACAACCTAACCTTACCCCTTAAGGAGCTGGAAAAAGAACAGCAAATAAAACCCAAAACCAGCAGAACACAGGAAATAATAAAAGATTAGAGCAGAAATCAATGCTATAGAAAACAAAAGACAGTAGAACAGATCAATGAAACCAGAGCTGGTTCTTTGAAAGAATTAACAAAATTGATAAACCACTAGCCAGTTTGATCAAGAATAGAAAGGAAAAGACCCAAATAAGTAAAATCAAGAATGAAAGAGGAGAGATCACAACCAACACAACAGTAATAAGAAAACAATAATAAGAGAATATTATGAGCAATTATACGCCAATAAAATGGGCAATCTGGAAGAAATGGACAAATTCCTAGAAACATATACACTACCAAAACTGAAACAGGAAGAAATAGAAAATTTGAACAGACCCATGACCAGTAAGGAAATCAAATTAGTAATCAAAAATCTGCCAAAAAACAAGAGACCAGGGCCAGATGGCTTTCCAGGGGGACTTCTACCAAACATTTAAGGAAGAGTTAACACCTATTCTTTTGGAGCTGTTCCAAAAAATAGAAATGGAAGGAAAATTTCCACACTCTTTCTATGAAGCCAGCATTACCTTGATTGCAAAACCAGAGACCCCACTAAAAAGGAGAACTATAGACCAATTTCCCTGATGAACATAGATGCAAAAATCCTCAACAAGATATTAGCCAACCGGATCCAACAATACATTTAAAAAAAATTACTCACCACAACCAAGTGGGATATGTACCTGGGATGCAGGACTGGTTCAATATCCACAAAGCAATCAATGTGATTCATTACATCAATAAAAGAAAGGACAAGAACCACATGATCCTCTCAATAGATGCAGAGAAAGCATTTGACAAAATACAGCATCCTTTCTTGATAAAAACCCTCAAGAAAGTAGGGATAGAAGGAGCATACCTCGAGATCATAAAAGCCATATATGAACGACCCAATGCTAATATCATCCTCAATGGGGAGAAACTGAGAGCTTTCCCCCTGGGGTCAGGAACAAGACTGGGATGTCCACTTTTGCCACCGTTATTCGACATAGTATTGAAAGTCTTAGCTTCAGCAATCAAACAACAAAAAGAAATAAAAGGCATACAAATTGGCAAAGAAATCAAATTTTCACTCTTCACGGATGAGATGATACTCTACATGGACAACCCAAAAGACTCCACCAGAAAACTGCTAGAACTGATATGGGAATTCAGCTAAGTTGCAGGATATAAAAATCAATGTACAGAAATTAGTTACATTTCTGTATACCAATAATGAAGCAGCAGAAACTTGTATGTAAATTAAAAAATAAACTAAAAATTTAAAAAAATAATAATAATTTAAAAATAAATAAAAATAAAAAAGTTTTTAATATTAAATTGTTGTCAAACTGGTTTCCATACAACACTCAGTGCTCTTCCCAACAGGTGCCCTCCTCAATACCCATCACCTACCCTTCATTCCCTCCCACCCCCCATCAACCCTCAGTTTATCCTCAGTTTTTAAGAGTCTCTTATGGTTTGGCTCTCTCCCTCTCTAACTTTTTTTTTTTCCTTCCCCTCCCCTATGGTCTTCTGTTAAGTTTCTCTGAATCCACATGAGAGTGAAAACATAAATAAATAAATAAATAAATAAATAAATAAATAAATGTAAAAATGTTTAAAAATAATTTAAAAATAAAATAACTCTTAAAAAAAGACATTCATAATCAAAAATAAAATAAAATAAAATTTGGCGCTAAAAAGGAAAGAAAATTTCCTTAATTCAATAAAGAATATCGGTCAAAAATCAAAAAAAAAGTATTTGCAAATCATATAGGGTTAATATCTAAAATATATAAGTAATTCATACAACTCAAAACCCCCCCAAACACACACACACACACACACACACACACACACACACACAATCTGATTTAAAAGTGGCAGAGGAGGGGCACCTGAGTGGCTCAGTCAGCTAAGCGCCAGGCTCTTGGATCTTCTCAGGTCATGATCTCACAGTCCATGAATTTGAGCCCCATATCGTCTCCATGCTGACAGCATGGAGGCATGGAGTCTGCTTGGGATTCTCTCTCCCTCTTTTTCTGCCCCTCCCCTGCTTGCTCACTCTCTTTCTCTCTCTCTCAAAATAAATAAATAAACTATTTTAAAAAATGGCAGGGTGCCTGGGTGGCTCAGTCAGTTAAGCATCTGACTTCTGCTCAGGTCATGATCTCATGGTGTATGAGTTTGAGCCCCACATTGGGTGAGCCCTACTTCTCTCTCTCTCTCTCTCTCTCATCCCTCTCTCTCTCTCTCTCTCTCTCTCTGCCCCTTGCTCACTCGAGCCCTCTCTCTGTCTCAAGAAAAAAAAAAGATGGCAAAGGAATGGAAGATATTTCTTCAAACAGGACACACAGACAGCCAACAAGTCCATGAAACATGTTCAACATTACTAAGCACCAGAAAAGTGCAAATCAAAACCACAATGAGATATCAGTTAACACCTGTTTGGATCGCTATCATCAAAAAGGCAAGAGGTAAGTGTTGGCAAGGACGTGGAGAAAATGAAACCTTTGTTTCCACTGTTAGCAGAAATATAAATTGGATCAGCCTCTGTGGAAACCAGTATAGACATTCCTCAAAAAATTAAAAATAGAACTACCATATGATCCAGCAATCACATCTCTGGGCACATATCCAAAGGAAATAAAATTAAGATCTCAAATACGTACGAGCACACCCATGTTTATTGCAGCATTATTTACAATACAGGGAAACACTCTAAGTGTCCATAAATGGATAAATGTATGTATATTTATGTATGTATATTATACATATGTATATATGTACACACACACACACAGTGGAATATTTTCAGCCATAGAAAAGAAGGAAATCTTGTCATTTGTAACAATATGGATGGATCTTGAGGTCATTATGCTAAGTGAAATAAGCCAGAGAAAGAAACACTGTATGATCTCATTTATATGTGGAATCTGAACTCATAGAAACAGAACATAAAATGGTGCTCTCCGGGTACTGAGGGGTGGGAGAACTGGGGAGATGTTAGTTAAAGGGTACAAACTTTCATTTATAAGATGAAAAATTTGAGGGGAACCTAATGTAAAGCATGGTGATTATGGTTAACAATACTGTATTATATACTTGAAAGTTGCTAAGAGAGTAGATTTTAAGTGAGCTCACCACTAAAAGGAATTAGTAATTATGTAAGGTGATGGAGGTGTTAGCTAACCCCACAGTAATAATCACTTTGCAATACATAAATGTATCAAGTCAATACATCATATGCCTTAAACAGGCACTGATATATGTCATTATATCTCAATAAAGCCAGTGGAGGGATTACCTATCTCAAATATACAACCTGTCTCATGCAGTTTTTATCTTTGTAGATTAGTTTAATATACTTAAACACAAACAAAATGGAAAAGCAGGTAAATCCAAACCCATTACCATTCTAGAAACAGTGGAAGTGCATTCTATACAAAGTCAAGCCATTCAATAAATTGAGTTAATCTTAAATAGCTATTGTTTAGAGAGCTTTACTAACATACTTATCTAGCTATATCCAAATTGAGAGATGTGCAGAATATAGGAAAACAGGGGAAATGTGCATTCCCCAAACACCACCTAAATCATGCTTCTCTACATGTGGAGACTTACAACAACATCATGAGACTATAATCATCCTGTGTATAATTAGAAATTGAACTAGCAGCAAAGGAGTTTAAGTCCAGTTCTCTTGTCGTTTTCTGGCAACCCAATTGAAACTCAGTTGTATATAGTGTCCTCTGAGTCTTGCAAGCCATGAAAATTGGACCCTTGTGGTCTCTTGGACACCATATTTGGCATGTTTTAACAATGTTCTGATTGAGCTGTGGATAAGAGAATAGATTTCCACTACTGCCTCTAAATAATTTGGACACGAATCAAAATGTATCCATCTGCGTGTGTCTACGCATGTGCCTATCATGGTGACTTTTTAATAAATCCCATTGAAACTTCATCTCCACCAGCACAATCAGGCACTTGACTTCTTCCCTGCCCAATAATATTCCTTTTGCAATTCTTATATTAGGCCTGAGGCTGAGGGATTTGTACATAAGATAGAGATACAGTAGAAGTTCTTGAATCTGTGATGCTTTGAATCTGCCCGTTTTCTCTTGAAAGGAAAGCAAAGATACTACAATTTAGTTTTCCAAAAGGCTTTACCTTCAGAAACAAAATTTTTAAGAATTATTGTCTCCAAGTGTACTATCCTGCATTGTTCCCCAAAGCATACAATTTTTAGTTGGAATTTCAGGATCAATGGAATCCAGGAAAGATGTTAAACTTTCAGCTAAGGTTAAGATTATGCATAGTGAAATTGACATGTTGTTGTTCTGATTATGTATAAATAGTCTGACTTTGATATTTTTCCAGGTATATTAAACACTTCAGAGCCGAGATGATCTTCGCAAGATAGAAACAATAAAGGTAGGTATTCACTATGGGGAAGAGGGATGCTGTGTTAAAAGGGATTCCAGAACCATGGCCCATTCAGTGTAAGGGAAGACATCATGCATTTGTTGCTACCTTTTGAGTTGCTTATCAGTAAAGCCACCTCAGATTAAGATTGATGTAAATAGAGTTTCCAGAGCCCTGTTTTGCCAAATTCCTATCTTTGGACAGACACTTTTATTATCTAAAATTAGACCCTCTCAATAAGATTGAAGGGGGGAGGGGCACCTGGGTGGCTCAGTCGGTTAAACATTATTGATTTCGGCTCAGGTCATGATCTCACAGCTCGTGATTTCAAGCCCCGAGTTGGACTCCACGCTGATATTGTGGAGCCTGCTTGGGATTCTCTCTTTTTCCTTCTCTCTGCCTCTCCCCTGCTCATTCTCTCTCTCTCTCTCTCTCTCTCTCTCCCAAAACAAACTTTAAAAAAAAAAAGATCGAAGGGGGAAAAATACTATTTCTTCCTTCCTATTTCCATCTCTTTCTTCCTTCCAGCCAAATGTAGATTCATAATACATTGCATATGAAAAACAAGAATAGCATTAATACTTACTAAAGGATGGTGGGAAACACTGAATGGATTAACTTTTTATAACTCTTCACACATAGTAAGCATTCATGAAGTAGGAGCTGTTGATGCTCCTGGAAATCAGGATATCTCTACCATCCCTCCTCTCCCACCAAATCTACCTTCACTTTTCTCACGACCCATTTCACATTTTATCATGCATCATGTTCATCAATGTATGCTAATCACCCACTTTTGTTAGGCTGTCAACACTTGGACAAAGTGGTCCAACTTAATCTTATACGAAGATTGCAATAAATATTCCCTTACTAAGTATAAGGTAGAACAAATAATAATTACAAAAACTCCTAAGAATTATCAATAACAGTGTATTAAAAAGCAGGCATAATTCTAATAATACTAATGTCTCTTCTCGCTGTGTGACCTCTCCCTCTTTTAGCTGTGATTCAAAAAAAAGAGGCAGAAAAAAGTGTGATGGATACAGAATAGACCACTCCTCAAAATCAGGTTATTATCCTTATTCTCTCCCTCAAACTCTGGCAAGTTAAGTTATAGAAGATGAAAAAGTTCTAGAAAATTGCTGTATAATACTGTGCACCTAAGAATTTGTTAAGAGGGTAGATTTATGTTTCAGTGTTTTTATAACAATAAAAAAATGTTATTCTTTGAGATTTGGATTTATACCTTGTCTTAATCTGTTTTCCAGTAACAATTTTTTAATATTTTTAAATAATTATTAAGCAAATAATCTGATTAGTATAAAGTAATAATCACAATAGCAAGTTATCTACATGGAATAATAGGTTGCAGATTTAAGAAATTCAACATAAAGCAGCCAAGAGCAAGGAAAGTGACTCAGCAACATTGAAATAAGGAACAGAAACACATCCCTGTCTAGAAAGACAAGACCCTTTTGAAGTCAACAGAATATTTGCCAATATGAACATTAAACTTGTAGACTGTAAGCCTGCAATGGCTGGAAACATGTCTAACCTCATATGCTTCAGACAGGTCCTGACATTCTATCAATTTGCGTAGAATAAAAAAATAAAATTTAAAAAACCAAAATAAATAAAATATTCTATGTAAATGTCCCTACTAACATAAATGCTTATTCATTCCAAAATTAGTTTTATAGGAAAAGAATTATTGAATGACTTTGCATGTGATCATTTGATTTGATCACCAAAGTGATTGCAATCTTAAAAATTTGGACGGCTCAACAAATCACAAGCACTACATCCACATGGGCAAGATTCTGAATTTCAGTCTTAGTGCTTAAGAAGAAAATAAAATAAACAGCCAAGTACTTTCATAGGAAGTAGCTTGGAACAAAAGGGAAAAAGAAAATGACTTCATGGAGCTGAGAAACTGCACCAGGGTGAAAGAATTTACTTTCCTTGGTCTAACCCAGAATCAAGAGCTGAGCTTGGTCTTATTTCTTTTCCTGCTTCTCGTGTACGTGACAACTCTGCTGGGAAACCTCCTCATCATGGTCACTGTGTCCTGTGAATCTCGCCTTCACACCCCCATGTACTTCCTGCTCCGTAATTTATCTATTGCCGACATCTGCTTTTCCTCCATCACTGCTCCCAAGGTTCTGGTGGACCTGCTGTCACAGAGAAAGACCATCTCCTTCAACGGCTGCTTCACCCAGATGTTTTTCTTCCACCTTGTCGGAGGGGTGGATGTATTTTCATTATCAGTGATGGCATTGGATCGATATGTGGCCATCTCCAAGCCTCTGCACTACGTGACCATCATGAGTAGAGGTCGTTGCATTGGATTCATAGTGGCCTCCTGGGTGGGGGGCTTTGTCCACTCCATTGTGCAGATTTCCCTGTTGGTTCCACTCCCGTTCTGTGGACCCAATGTTCTTGACACTTTCTACTGTGATGTCCCCCAGGTTCTCAAGCTCTCCTGTACAGACATTTTTATGCTTGAGTTGCTGATGATTTCTAATAATGGACTGCTCACCACACTGTGGTTCTTCTTCCTCTTGGTGTCATATATGGTCATATTATTAGTAGTAAGGTCTCAGGCAGGGGAGGGGAGGAGGAAAGCCATCTCCACCTGCACCTCCCACATCACTGTGGTGACCCTGCACTTTGTGCCCTGCATCTACGTCTATGCCCGGCCCTTCACTGCCCTCCCCACAGATAAAGCCATCTCTGTCACCTTCACTGTCATCTCCCCGCTGCTGAACCCCTTGATCTACACGCTGAGGAACCAGGAGATGAAGTCAGCCATGAGGAGACTGAAGAGAAGACTCATGCCTTCTGACAGGGAATAGACAGGTAGCTCACTCCTTCTCAGCACCCTTGAAAACATTTGTCCATGAAATAAACTGCTATTTATTCAAGGATTTCTGATTAACTTTTAGATTTCTTCTAAGACCCAGAGGACTTTCAAAGATTCTGCTCAGCATGCAATAATAATGACAAAATCTGGGTTTCATGTTACAAAAGAAATCAAATTGTTAGCCAGAGAGGTACATGTTGTTTTTGCAATACAACCTTGGAAGAAATAAGAAAAACAGAATCAAAATATACTCAGTTTTATCAATTTGGAATTTTCTATTCTATTGAGATACAATTATGTGAAAATAAATAAAGTAAATAAACCTCATTGAAAATGGAGTTGGGGAGTTCTGAAGGGGGAGCTCTCACACTATCACTGGCTGTAGGAGGCATGCTGGCCTTCCCCAGCAGGAGGAGGGAAGAATTTCTCCTTGCCCGGCAACAGCCCAGCCAGTGAGAACTCAGCAAAAACAGCCCCTCCCAGCTTCCTCTTTTCACCTATAAAAGCAAGTTTCTCTCCCCTGTTCTTGCCATTTGCCTATGGTCTGCTGTAGTTTGCTTGTTCTGAATAGCAGTTCCTGGACCATTCCCAAATAAACTCATTTTTCTGGTAAAATAACTGGCTCTTTTGTTTTTTAAGGTCAACATTACTTGGTGACCACAAAGGAACCTGAAGGGGATGAACTGGTAAGGAAATAATGGCCCCCGGAAGCGTGTGAGGTACACACTGGAGCCCCTTGCACTCTCTGCTCCCCTGAGTCATCGTTTCTATTTCAGTTCCACCAGATCCAGGTTCCCTCCTTCTGGTTGACCTCCACAACTGTATCTGGGATCTGTTTGTTCATTTGTTTGTTTGTTTTTAGGAAGGCACTGCCCCTTGTGACTACTCTTCTATTAACCGAGTCTCTGGTTTTGACTAATGGCATTTGAATCGGCCAAATTCTCTCAGGAAGGTCCTCCTTCTGGGCCCCAGTCTGGTTTTATGTTTGAAAACTATGGTCTCAGGCACCTGGGTGTCTCAGTGGGTTAAGAGTCTGACTTCGGCTCAGGTCATGATTTCATGGTTCATGGGTTTGAGTCCCGCATCAAGCTCTCTGCTGATAGCTCAGAGCCTGGAGCCTGCTTCCCATTCTGTGTCTCCCTTTCTCTACCCTTCCCTCACTCACGCTCTCTCTCTCAAAAAAAATCAATAAACATTTAAAAAAGAATTTCAGGGGCGCCTGGGTGGCTCAGTCGGTTGGGCATCCGACTTCGGCTCAGGTCATGATCTCGCGGTCCGTGAGTTCGAGCCCCGCATCGGGCTCTGTGCTGACAGCTCAGAGCCTGGAGCCTGCTTCACATTCTGTGTCTCCCTCTCTCTCTGACCCTCCCCCATTCATGCTGTCTCTCCCTGTCTCAAAAATAAATAAACGTTAAAAAAAATTTTTTTTTAAATAAAAAAGAATTTCAAACTATTAAAAAAAAACCACTATGGTCCATCCTAAGGAGCACTTTAAACTAATTGGACCAACTTAATCAAAATTAATTTGGAATTCCAGTGGCCATTAGGGGGCACTTTTCATCTCCTCAAATTTGCTTTTCTTAGATTAGAATATCACAGCTCTAAAATAACACAAACAGGGGCACCTGGGTGGCTCAGTTGATTGATCTTCCAACTTTGTCTTGGGTCATGGTCTTGTGGTTCGTGGAGTTCAAGCCAGTCATCAGGCTCTCTGCTGTCACCACAGAGCCCACTTCAGATCCTCTATTCCCCTCTCTCTACCCCCCTTCCCCACTGGTTCTCTCTCTCTCTCTCTCTCTCTGTGTCTCAAAATAAATAAATAAACTTTTAAAAAACAAATAAATAAATAATAAAATAGTAAAATAAAATAACACAAACAGATGGGATGCCTGTTTCAGCTGGTATTGAGGCTTCCAAGTGTATTCAGGAGTCCAAAATCACTTCTTTGTAAAATACCATTTCTAAATTAACTGAGGCAAACAGGTAATGTAAAAAAAGACAAAAAATGCTTTTGAGGCTTCATTCTCCCCTCCACCATCTTCATTATCTCCATCCCCATTTTTATACCCTCCACTTCTCTCACTGAACTTCCCATGTTCTGCAAACCTCTCCCCACTCTCTCCTCCTCCAAACCCATTAGAACCTGTTCCTCTAAAATTAGACCCTCTGAGGATCTTAATGCTAAGCCCATAATTTCCTGTGTCTTCTGAACTAAGGCTGAACCATAAGCCATAGTTAAAGATTGTCCCACAGTTACTGAAGGTGGCTCAGTCAGTTGAGCATCCCACTCTTGATTTCCGCTCATGTCGTCGTTATCTCATGATTCCTGGGATCGAGACCCAGGTTGGGCTCTGCACTGACTTCACAGAGGCTGCTTGGGATTCTCTCTCTCCCTCTCTCTCTGCACCTCACCTGCACTTGTGTGTGCACATGCTCTCTCATTCTGTCCCTCTCAAAATAAGGAAATAAACTTTAAAAAGATAAACAATAAAAGATGAACATGATAAATGCCATGCTGGGAATGCTCTGGCAACTCCTTTTGAAGTCACTGAGAGGGTACCTTTGCTCTTGGCTACCTTGGCCCAATGGGCTGAATAGTACACTCTTGCTCAGGATTGCATTTTTAGCCAAGGACAAAACTGCAAATATCTAAACTGATGGTAGGTATGCCTTTGGAGTAGCTCATGACTTTGGAATGCTATGGAAACAGTGAGGCCTCCTCACTTCCAACAGGGACAAAATTTTAAATGGCCTTCATGTCCAAGACTTATTAGATGCCATACTCTTATCAGCCACTTTGGCCATCATCAAGATCCCTGGGTGTCCAAACTTAATTCCCTGGAGACCAAAGGAACCCACCTTGCTAATATTTCCACAAAGAATGCTTTATGTATCCCAACAAGAGAAGGGAAGAATTTCTCCTTGCCCAGCAACAGCCCAATGATAATTCAGTGAAAACAGCCCCTCCTTTTTTTTTAGATCAACAAAATTAATAAAAATGGTGTATACTTAAGACGTACAACTCAATGTTTTGACATATATAAATGACCATAGGGGGAGACTGCATTAAGGTGGGATCCCTGTTATTTCCTAAAACTGCATGTGAATCTACAATTGTCTAAATAAAGTTTTCAATTAAAAAAAAGTGCCTATCTACGTATATACTCAGACATTCCCACTACATTCCTGCCTTGTTATCAGGAAGGGAGCTGAGACACATACTAGAGACATAATACATTTTGGGCATTGGGGTTCTACAAGATCTTTCGTGAGGTAATCACATCTTTATGAAGTAAACAGATCTGAATTAAGTTCATCGTCTGACTCGTTAATATTAATAAGTTAACTATTACCTGAGGATTGTTCCACCTAAAGCCCACAGTCCAGTGGTTGAGAGCAGGTGCCTTGAAGTTAGCACAGCTTGAGTAAGTATGCAGACCTCACCAAATTATGAGTTCTGTGACCTCATGCAAGGTTCTTACCCTGACCTTCCTCTGAACCCCAGACCCGTTGGCCACCCCACCACTGCATTCCCTCAGCACCCAGTGCTTGGCTCTAGCACAGAACTCGGCATCCTGTTTCCAATTCCCTGTTCTCTTTCTTCCTATCTCCCCCCACTAGGATTATGCTTTATTCATTAATGGATCCCCAGCATCTGGCACAAAAAAAAAAAAGTTCAGGGGAGCCTGAGTAGAGTTTGGCCAAGGATAGAATCTTTCTCACTGCTACAGAATTTTAGGCCCTAACAAAAATGTGTGTTCCTAAGTGTATGTACCTAATTATGTCTTAATTACTCCCACAGAAACAATCTCACCATCAGCAGAATTTTTCCACAGCCACATCCAACTATATTCCCTCTGATAATTCTTACACCAGTTTTGGGATTAAGGAATTGGTAAATATAACGGGGCACAATGAATTAACATGGGAAAGACAAGAAAATACTATTTCCTGAGTCTGTCCTTTTGCACATAAAGATAGAAAAGTAGCCACTGAAATCACTGGCCTTCAGAGGGCTATGTAGCACAATTTTCTGAAGCTGAATGCTTCCTGAGGTTCATGTGAACATAATTTAAGATGGAACCTTTGAGAGAAGGTTGGAGATTTTAGGTAAGAAGTATAACTCTACATGAGTGTGTGTGTCTGTAGTGTCTGAATGTCTATGTATAAGAGTGAAAAATAAGGGGCGCCTGGGTGGCTCAGTCAGGTAAGTGTCTGACTCTTGATTTCAGTTCAGGTCATGATCTCACGGTCATGAGATCAAGTCTCGTGTTAGACTCTGTGCTAAGCATGGAGCCTGCTTGGGATTGTCTCTCTCTCTCTCTCTCTCTCTCTCTCTCAAACAAAAAGTGTAGATAGATAGATAGATAGATAATAGATAGATATAAATATATATTATATATAGATATACACTATATATAGATATACACTATATACACACTATATCTACATCTACATCCTTATCTATATCTATATTGATATCAATAGATATAGACGATATAGATAGATATGGATATAGATATAGATATAGATATAGATATACATATACATATACATATACATATACATATACATATGAAAAGATGGAGAATCTGGAGGATGTTGTCTGAATTACCGAAGGTAGTTTGTGAACATGGGATGTATTCCTTTCTAACAAGACTGACTCAGGGTTTGAGGTACTTTCTACCCTTTTATATAGATAATCTATTATTTACATGGGGGGCCCTGTGGAAGACTTTAATAGCTAGGTTGGATTTCCTCAATAACTATTGAGTTGATATTTTCTGATGAGCATTTTGTCTCTCTCTTTAACTAGTCAGGATTGATAGTTGAGCCATCATTCAGTTCAACACACTCCATTTACTAATGATCCTCCAGTATCAACATAGTACTAATCATAACAGATAACCAGCCTGTATGCTGACACCTTCACATGTGTTAGTTCATCTAATTGTCATAGTCACCCTGTGAGATGGGTATTATAAGCCCCATTCTATGGATGCAGAAGTCAAGTCTCTCACTTGCCCAAATCACCAAGCCAGGACTTGATCCCAGGAGGCTCTCACTGCAGAGACCATGTACTGGACTTCTCTGGTTTGTTAAAATGATATCAGACAAGAAGCCAGATCAAGCAAGCCCTCTTCTTACTATCATACACTGTCACCACCCGCTGGGCCATTCTTACTGCCATTAAAGAAAAACATCTCCTAGTTTCATGAAAACAGTGTGTTCTGGGGCCCCTGGGTGGCTCAGTCGGTTGAGCATCTGACTCTTGATTTCAGCTCAGGTCATGATCTCAGGGTCGTGAGATCGAGCCCCATGTTGGGTTCCATGCTGAGCAAGGAGCCTGCTTACAATTCTTTCTCTCCCTCTTTGCCCCTCCTCGCTTTCTCTCTAAAAACAAAACAAAACAAACAAAACAAAACAAAAAACAGTATGTTCTGATGAATCTGTTTTAGAATACATGTCCTGGGAAATATACAGTCCCTCTAAAAGATTGGCAGTCTAGGGGCGCCTGGGTGGCGCAGGGCTGATGGCTCAGAGCCTGGAGCCTGTTTCCGATTCTGTGTCTCCCTCTCTCTCTCTGCCCCTCCCCCGTTCATGCTTTGTCTCTCTCTGTCCCCAAAAAAATAAATAAACGTTGAAAAAAAAATTAAAAAAAAGATTGGCAGTCTATTTAAAGACGCTGTGTGTCTGTGAGAGTAACTGACTTAGTGATTTTCTTTGCGATAACACACATAGAATCACACTTATTATGGATTATGGATTGGGCAATGCTCTAAGTATTGATGCTTTTCCAAGATTAATTCACTTAATCCTCACATGAATCATATGAGGGAGATGCTATTGTTTCCAAATACTGATGCAGAGATTGAGGCCAAAGGGGTGAATCAACTTGCCCATGTTTGCATAAGCAGTGAGTGCCCAGCTGGGATGTGAGCAGGCAGGGTGGTGCCCAAGCCCCCCAGGTACCCGCTGTATGCTGTGATACCACTTAGTAGTTCTTTTCAGCTTTCCATATTAAATAGACTTTGGACAAAATTTCACACAGATGCCATAAAACTTGGTGGGAATATGAGCTAAGTGAAAAGAAATATCTTCGTTTGACCTGAAAAGCACACACACACAAAATTGAGAGGGAAGTGATGTTCACTTCTCTTTTGTTTCTGATTATGGTCAGAAACAGGAGATAAACTTCAAAGAAAGAAATTAAGCCTCGTTTCAAGGATTCGTGAAAGAAAACGAAAGGAATTCAAAAGCAGTAAGATTATATGGTAAGTACACATTTCACATTATAAGAAACTGCCAAGCTGTTTTCACAAAGGGTCACACCATTTTACGTTCCCACCAGAGTTCCAATACCTCTCCATTTTTTGTCTATTCTTTTTTCTATGTTTATTTATTTTATTTTAAGAGACAGAAAGAGAGCATGAGCAGGGGTTGCGGCAGAGAGAGGGAGGGAGAGAGAGAATCCCAAACAGGCTCCACGCTGTTAGCATAGAGCCTGATGCAGGGCTTGATCCCATGAACTGTGAGATCATGATCTGAGCCAAAATCAAGATCTACTGAGCCATCCAGGTGCCCCTGCCTGTTCTTGATATATTTGTCTTTTTTTATATTGGCCATTCTAATAGGTGTGTACTCTGATTTTAATTGACATTTCCCCAGTGGTAAATGATGCTAGCATCTTTTCATGTGTTTATTTGTTATTCCTATGTCCTCCTGTTGAAGTGTCTTTTCAAACCGTTTGTCTCTTTGTGTTTTATTTAGGATATTGGTTTTCTTATTATTGAATTTCAAAAGTTACAAACATTATACTCCTAGGTACTTACCCAAGAGAAGTGAAAACACATGTCCATACAAAGACCTGTACATGATTATTTATAGCAGCTTTAATATGTAATAGCCAAAAAACCAGAAACAACCCAAATTGTTCATCAAGTGAATGGATAAACACACTGTGGTATATCCATACAACTAAATGGAAAAAAATATTGGCACACACAAACTTATGGATAAATTTTATGAGTGGAAAAAAAACCAGTCTATGTTATAGGATTCAATGTATAGAAAATTCTAGAAAATACAAACTAATATATACTGACAGAGAGCAGATCAGTGGCTGCCTGAAGAAAGAGGGGCAAAGAGGACATATAACAAAGGGTCATATAACAAGAACACTTTTGGAGTGACAGATATGGTAACTATCTTAAATATAGTGATTTCCTTGGGTATATGGTTATGTCCAAACATCAAAGTATACACTTCAAATACATGAGCCTATTGTATATCAATGATAGCTCTATAAAAAAATAATAATAATTTTTAAGAAACAAAGTAGAACAATGGTCAGAAGAGAAACTGTGAGTTACACCTTCATTTCCATAGCTGAGGAGCTATTCATCACACACGGATTTTGGTACCTAAAGTAGTGTAAAATAAAGGTAGAAGTAAAGAAGTCTTGTTAAGTGAGAATAGACCACTGAGAAGAACTTCATGACCTTAATTTTTTTTATTTTTCATATAATTAAATTTGCAATTTATTTTTTTAAGTTTATTTATTTTGAGACAGAGGGTGAGAGAGAGAAAGAGAGCATGGGAGGGGCAAAGAGAAAGGGAGAGAGAGAATCCCAATCACGCTCCATGCTGTCAGTGCAGAGCCCAACTTGGAGCTTGAACCCATGAACCATGAGATCATGACTGAGCCAAAATCAAGAGTCAGTGATCAACTGACTGAGCCACCCAGGCGCACCTAAATTTGATTTTAAAAAGGGAGAGTGGCGCCTGGGTGGCTCAGTCGGTTAAGCCTCTGACTTCAGCTCAGGTCATGATCTTACAGTCTGTGAGTTCGAGCAAGTCTGTAAGTTCAAGCCCTACATCAGGCTCTGTGCTGACAGCTCAGAGCCTGGAGCCTGCTTCAGATTCTGTGTCTCCCTCTCTCTCTGCCCCTTCCCTGCTCATGCTCTGTCTCTCTCTGTCTCAAAAATAAATAAAAGCATTAAAAAAATAAAAAATAAAATAAAAAATAAGATAAAAAAATAAATAAATAAGGGAGGAGTGTTTCTGTGGAGTTCAGTCCAAAGAGAACCATTTTGCAGATAGTGGTTCTTTTTTTTTTTTTTTTTAATTTTTTTTTTCAATGTTTATTTATTTTTGGGACAGAGAGAGACAGAGCATGAACGGGGGAGGGGCAGAGAGAGAGGGAGACACAGAATCAGAAACAGGCTCCAGGCTCTGAGCCATCAGCCCAGAGCCCGACGCGGGGCTCGAACTCACGGACCGCGAGATCGTGACCTGGCTGAAGTCGGACGCTCAACCGACTGCGCCACCCAGGCGCCCCCAGATAGTGGTTCTTAAATCATTTAAATGGAACATGCAGGGGCAGTCGGTTGAGCCTCCAACTCTTGATTTTGGCTCAGGTCATGATCCCAGAGTCATGGGATGGAGCCCCATGTTGGGTTCTGTGCTGAACATGGAGCCTGCTTGGGAATTCTCTCCCTCTCTCTCTCTCCCTCTGCCCCTCTCCCCTGCTCATGTGCTCTCTCTCTCTCTCTCTCTCTCTAAAATTAAAAAAAAATTTTTTTTAAATGTTTACGTGGAGCATGCAATCTGGAAAAGAAACTAAACACATTGCCTTTCCCACACACCAAATTGACTCCATTTTTTTATCCCTCATGCTCCAAGAGTCCCTTCCTGAATATTTCACATCTACCTGTTTATCTTGAACATGTAGAACTTCTATACTTATTTTTATGTCACATCTAAAATATTTATAATTTACAGAAGAATAATTATATGCATGCCTGTATTAGTCAGATGTCATTTCCCACACACTAGCAGTAATTTCAGAACAGCCTTTCATGTGTTAACAGCAGCTCCCTAGTTTTCAGTCCTAATACCTAACTCTTTAAACCTGATATGTTAAGGGAGAGTGAACACTTTCTGTGATAATACTTTTCATTTTTCCCAAGCTGCACAAAGAAGAAGAAACATGATTCAATGGAGTTGGGAAATAGCACAAGGGTAAAAGAATTTATATTTATGGGACTTACTCAGTCCCAAAACCTGAGTTTGGTCCTATTTCTTTCTTTGTGCTTGGTATACATGACAACTCTTCTGGGAAACCTCCTCATCATGGTCACTGTGACCTGTGAGTCCCGCCTTCACACGCCCATGTACTTCCTGCTCCGCAATCTCTCTGTCTTGGACATCTGCTTCTCCTCCATCACCGCTCCCAAGGTCCTCGTAGACCTCCTGTCAAGGACGAAGACCATCTCCTTCAATGGTTGCATCACTCAGATCTTCTTCTTCCACCTCCTCGGGGGGGCAGATATTTTTTCTCTCTCTGTCATGGCCTTCGACCGCTATATGGCCATCTCCAAGCCCCTGCACTACGTGACCATCATGAGCAGGGGGCGATGCACTGCCCTCATCGTGGCCTCCTGGGTGGGGGGCTTTGTCCACTCCATCGTGCAGATTTCCCTGTTGCTGCCCCTCCCCTTCTGTGGACCCAATGTTGTTGATGGCTTCTACTGCGACGTCCCCCAGGTCCTCAAACTTGCCTGTACAGACACCTTTGTACTTGAACTCCTGATGATTTCCAACAATGGCTTAGTCACTACCCTGTGGTTTATTTTCCTGCTTGCATCCTACACAGTCATCTTGACAATGCTAAGGTCTCAGGGAGGGGAGGGAAGGAGGAAAGCCATCTCCACCTGCACCTCCCACATCACTGTGGTGACCCTGCACTTTGTGCCCTGCATCTACGTCTATGCCCGGCCCTTCACTGCCCTCCCCACAGATAAAGCCATCTCTGTCACCTTCACTGTCATCTCCCCGCTGCTGAACCCCTTGATCTACACGCTGAGGAACCAGGAGATGAAGTCAGCCATGAGGAGACTGAAGAGAAGACTCATGCCTTCTGACAGGGAATAGACAGGTAGCTCACTCCTTCTCAGCACCCTTGAAAACATTTGTCCATGAAATAAACTGCTATTTATTCAAGGATTTCTGATTAACTTTTAGATTTCTTCTAAGACCCAGAGGGCTTTCAAAGATTCTGCTCAGCATGCAATAATAATGACAAAATCTGGGTTTCATGTTACAAAAGAAATCAAATTGTTAGCCAGAGAGGTACATGTTGTTTTTGCAATACAACCATGAGGAGACTGAGGAGAAGACTCATGCCTTTTGTAATGGAATAGTATAAGTATCTCCAACCTCTTCATCACCAAGGACTCCTTTCATTATTTTTTCCATAAAGTCATATTTATATAACCAAATACATTGTCAATAAACCAACTATACTTACTAGATAGCAATTTATTTTCCTATTTATTTTTTTTAATTTTTTTTTCAACGTTTTTATTTATTTTTGGGACAGAGAGAGACAGAGCATGAACGGGGGAGGGGCAGAGAGAGAGGGAGACACAGAATCGGAAACGGGCTCCAGGCTCTGAGCCATCAGCCCAGAGCCTGACGCGGGGCTCGAACCCACGGACCGCGAGATCGTGACCTGGCTGAAGTCGGACGCCCAACCGACTGCGCCACCCAGGCGCCCCTTATTTTCCTATTTAATAGGTTACTGATAACTTAAGTTTCTGGTGAGCATGCAGATAACTAGTATTATAGGACTGAGCTGATTGATGTGTTTCTATTCAAGGACAACTATATGGCGGGTAAAGACATAGATTGAATCTAACACCTTTTTCAACAGGCAAGTTAATAGAAGTCTAGGTATGAGTGATTTGCTCAAAATCTTATATCAAGTGAATTGCAGAGAAAAGTCTTCAGATACCTAATCTATTGTCCTTCTGCCATAAGAAGGCAATGTGTTACATTACCAGAACTGTCTACACCAAACTGCAATCCTGTTCTAAGAAAGATCTTATGATCCGTGCCCCTGTAGTACACATATATGGGTGCATATGTCCTATCACAGATTAGGGAATTTTCTCACCTTAAACTCCATATGGGGATGTGACCACTGAGAACCTCAAGTAGTATGTAATGGTTGTCCTACTGGATTCCTATCAGGAATGAAGAAACTTGGACCTAAAAGGATTTATCACATGCAGAGCCAGACAAGCCAGATGCACATTCTCATGATAAGTTTAGACAAAAGCAGAACCTCAGGAATCCTATACGAAGAGCAACCCATTCTCATTATTTAAGAACCAATTCCAGTCTCATTGGCTTCACTATTAAGGATTTACATTCTTCCCACCAAAGAGGAAGAGAGGAGGTGTTCAAGAAAGTAAAATTCTTTTTTTTTTTTTCAACGTTTATTTATTTTTGGGACAGAGAGAGACAGAGCATGAACGGGGGAGGGGCAGAGAGAGAGGGAGACACAGAACCGGAAACAGGCCCCAGGCTCCGAGCCATCAGCCCAGAACCCGACGCGGGGCTCGAACTCACGGACGGCGAAATCGTGACCTGGCTGAAGTCGGACGCTTAACCGACTGCGCCACCCAGGCGCCCCGAAAGTAAAATTCTAATCAGTCTGTTTTTCAATCCGTTGATGTTTGGGAAGATGTGGTATAGGCTAGTGTTTTATCTGGGAGAGCATGGGAAAGACATAAAGTAAAAAAGTAAAGCCTTGTGACCTGGATCCAGATCCTATCTCTGCCATCTACCAGCTGTGTGACCTTGAGCAAGTTATTTTATCTCTCTTCAGGTCATAGTTCATTCATGCAAAGATACTTATAATGTCCATTTCATGGAGTCATTGATATAGTTAAAAGGAAATGGTATACGTGAAACACACAATGCCCAGCAGATAGTAAATGTTCAGTGCAAGACAAATGTCATTTTCAATATCACCCTTACTGCTCTGCCTAACACACATTCAGTCCCCCATGAGCCTATTGCACTCTTCTCCAATATGGCCCGTATTCCTCATTATCAAGGAAAAAAACCTGATGGGATAAAAAGCAAAGTAATGTACACTGAATTCAAAGCATCTATCATCTTAAAATTTCTAGTGTTCTGTCATTAAAACATGACAATAGATTTGCTTGCTATTCATTCACATCAAAGAGACATCCTATAGCTGATGAGATACAGCACAGGAGAGTTTCATACCAAAAGAATAATGAGTCAAAGATAAACCCTAGCTGTGAAGGTGATATAAGGGGTCAGACAAAAAAGTCAGACAGACTCACTAGGCTAGAAGAGAGCCCAAGTAAAGTTAGCCAAAGGGTAGTGAGTATTGGGGATGAACTTCAGTTATATCTGTCATTGGATCTGGGCTGGCCTCGTAATCATTCATCAACTGACTGGCTCAGTCATTTGCCATTCCTGTCACTTGATCAATCAATTCCAACTTTTTACAGTATTAACCTACTTCCTCTAGCATGAAAATTCTAAGAATAATTCACACTTAAGTCACCATTCATAGAGTCCTGCTACATTACTTGTATAGCTTTGGTCTCGAGTCCTTAGGCTTTTCTTTATGAAATTGCCTATAAAAAATGCACACCACAAGCCACTTTATGGTCCATTTCATGCAAATATGTCCTATCCTTTCCTTCGTATCTCATATTTTTACTGCTATGTCAGAACTGGATGGCACCGAAGATATATGGGGTGTGAATCATTGTATCACTGGAGCATAATCCCAAAGGTCGAGAACCCAGAAACCTCTTCCACACCATGGCTCCCGACACTTCCTCAACCATCTCTAAATAAACATACAACATAACCTGATCAATAATTCAGGGGAAGGGAAAAGCAATACATCTGATTACACAAACATACATCATTTATATGGATGACATAAAATCACAACATGGATGGGCTGCATTTTTTCCATTTAAATAAGCTTTTATTATTTTTGCAGTTCTGCTGTTAACAGCCATAGGAAATTTAACAGACTCTGGGTATACGTAGAGCTTTCGAATTACCCTTCCCTGCATTACTCCCTGAATCAAACGTTTTAATGATAAACAT
This sequence comes from Lynx canadensis, assembly GCF_007474595.2. Classification (NCBI taxonomy): domain Eukaryota; kingdom Metazoa; phylum Chordata; class Mammalia; order Carnivora; family Felidae; genus Lynx; species Lynx canadensis. The sequence continues at coordinate 104,258,345 of NC_044312.2, forward strand.
CTCTGGGTACCTGTGAACCCAATAACATAAAATAACTCCAAAATAATTAAATTGATGAATATCAAGAACTGTCACTGTGCTACGCTCCTAGGTCCTAAGTGAACTGTGGATTTCAGAGATGTAGTAGATTAAGGTAATTGCAGAGGGACAATGTACCTATTGCATTAAACAGAAATTGCACAGATAAATCTACACTGTCCAGTCTCTGAGAGCTGCCCTATCAGTAGCCACAGAGCTTTAATTTTTTCCATTGGTACTCTTTTACTTAAGTTTCATTTCCCAGCTGATTGCAAGCAAATCGATTTTGGTCAGGAGGAAGACTGCACAGTTCCATATGGGGATGGTGTCGTTGAACACAACTTTTCTTCTTGAGCCAAGGGGGATAATGCACTGTCTCATATACTTCCTCCAGAGAAAAACTTGTGTCCTGAATGTGCATTGGGACCTCTGCATTATGTGTGAGATGGGGCAGAGAGGAGATGAGGGAGTCCCATAGGAACTCCGCTGAATTGGCCACTCAGCTTCCCTGCATGTACCCAACAGTATTCCCTTTGCTCATTCCTATATTTGGCTTGTGGCTGAGGGACTAATTGAGATGGCCGAGGCACTATAGGGCAAAGTGGAGAAGTCAGTTGGATGTGATTCCCTGAAGCTTCCTTTTCCCACTTACAGAAAGAAAGTAACAAAATCACTAACCTTGAGGTTGGCTTTCCATTAAACACAGTATTTCCCCAGAACGTACTTCCTGTCAGATGCAGCCGGAGCTTCATAAGAAGATCAATTTCCCATTTGGAGACTGAAGTTGGATAGTATTGGTATGTGTGAATCTTCTGAAACTGGAAAGCTGTTAGTGTTGATTTTTCAGAAATGCCGCAAGTGTATAGAATGTTTCTATTGAAACCATAACTCAAATCAAGCAAATAAAAGTGGTGGTTTTTCACAAAAGGGGAAGTAAGGATTACAGAATACAAGAAGGTCAGTTGGCTTCAGGGATGTGATATATTCTACTTGGTGAGATGTCGAGATTCAAAGTGTTTTGAAAGTGAGATGGTGCTAATATCCCAGCTCTCAGGAGGGTGACTGCCTTGGAAAAATACACCAAGACAACAATTCCTGAATTTAGTATATGTTTCTTGGCTGGGAATGGAAGTATGGGGGCTTTGAGTAAGGTGTTTTAATGGTTAGCTTGTTTATCTGTGCCTTTATGTGCTGATGAGCATGAATCATGCTCCTAAAATTTTTAGGGATTCAATTAAGGATAGAGGCCTTTCAATATTGGGAAAGAGAAAACTGTGACATGAGAAATTCCATTCCATGTAGAGAATGTGCAGCATTTGCTCAGTGGGAAGCTGGGATGTGAGGGTAGCCCTCAGGCTGTAGGCTCTGTCCAAGCTTGACAAGCTTGTTTCCAAAGGATGAGGTCTCCTTGGGGGTGATTTATTTTTAATGTTTATTTATTTTTGAGAGAGAGGAAGAGCATGAGTGAGAGAGGGGCAGAGAGAGAGATGGAGACACAGAATCTGAAGCAGGCTGCAGGATCCAAGCTGTCAGCACAGAGCCCAATGCAGGGCTCAAACTCACGAACTATGAGATCATAACCTGAGCCAAAGTCAGATGCTTCACCAGCAGAGCCACCCAGGTGCCCCACCTTGGGAGTGATTTTTAAGAAATTCTTATGATCTGTATTTTGACCTTGCAAAGACACATAAGATTGTATTTCTTTGTCCATTTCCCCCTCACACTCACTATAATGCATGTGTTTTGATGCAATATGCACAATATACTTTCAAAGTAGCTTTCCCACTCTTTGTAAAAAGATAGCATCCATAGGAACCCAGCAGATCCATTATATCCAAGAGGAGTTTATATTTAAAGTAATGCTACTCAGATCTCATTTCTGCGCCCTGCACTGGAGCACTGCATGTGGTACCTTGATGAAGGTACCTCTGAAGACTGCAAAGCCTGCTCTTTCGAACTCTGCTTTTCTTTTTTTTTGTTCAGTCACTCTGACATCCTCTCACAGGAGAGGATGTGCAATCTCCTAACACTCGCATACTACTTTCCCTTGATAGGAAAAGATTATTTTTTTCTCTGCATCGTTTTCTGGGACGGGCTGATCAACACTGGGAAGAAGTACAGGTGCAGTAGTTAAGAGCATCTGTCTTTGCAATAAGACAAATCTTAGTTTGAGACAAGGCTCTGCCAGCTGTGAGACCTTGAGCAAGTTACTTAATCTTTCTGCGCCTCAGTGTCCTCATCAACAAAATCAAAATAATAACTATTTCATCTGGATATTACAGGTTTTGGAAGAGATAAAGTGAAACAGTTGGTATAGCAAATAAGAAACACTCCATAAATGTTCACTAAAAGCAGGAAAAAAATTAGCAGAGCAGAGCTCCATTATCCTGCCCATATTTCCATAAGGCTGAGACTTTGAAAGTTGCATGGACCCTCTCCACCACCACTACCACCCTCCCCTGCCTGCCAGGCCTGATAGCCTGATGACTGCCTTTCGAATTGAGGATTATAGTTCATTTTCTTTCTTTCTTTTTTAATTTGAGAGAGAGAGAGAGCACGCGAGTGGGGGAGAGGGGCAGAGGGAGAGAGAGAATCCCAAAAAGGCTCCATGCTCAGCACAGAGCCCAACACAGACCTGGATCTCAAGACCCTGGGATCATGACCTGAGCCAAAATCAAGAGTCGGATGCTCAACCGACTAAGCCACCCAGGCGCCCCTATAGTTCATTTTCTATCTAAAGACTTTTTATGACTATACCTATATTTATGACTGCATACAAAAATAAGTTTATTGGTGTTTATAAGCAGATATGTGATACAATACTCTGAATTTTTTTTTTTTGGACATATGCTTAGCTCAAATCCCTAAGCAGAAAAGAAAACTATTGCTAAAGGAGAGATTGCATTTTTCATTTACCCCAAAGTGTTGGGAAGAGAGCTTTGAACCATAGGGGTCAATAGCAAGATGAGCCGCACCCCTGGGTGGCTCAGTGGGTTAAGCATCCGACTTCGGCCCAGGTCATGATCTCATGGTTCGTGAGTTCAAGCCCCGCGTCAAGCTCTGTGCTGACAGCCTGGAGCCTGCTTTAGATTCTGTGTCTCCCTCTCTCTCTGCCCCTCCCTAGCTCACGCTTGCTCTCTCTCTGTGTCAAAAAAAAATAAACTTAAAAAAAAATAGCAAGATGAGCCACTCTCAGACAAGCCCCCACAGATGGACCCGGCAGGTATAAGGCAGAAGCACTCACCTGAGGCTGGTGACACTGAGGCATCACTGGCAGAATCAGCTTCCTCAGTACCTTTCAGTTTCCAAGACAGACATACAACCTCACCTCCTCCTTAGAAGGATCCTGTGTATGAGGTAGGTCTCGTTTATCATCATGGTACAGATAAATTATAATGGTGTAGGCCGAAAACTATGTCTAAGCCATGCCCTGTGAATCTCATGAGTTTGGTACTATTAGTAACTTGCCAAAGGTCACACCAGCTAGGAAGTGATAAAACCCAAGTTGCGTAAGTGTTCCAGATGATCCTCGCACGTGTATCCCAAATGCGAGTGTGGGATGATACTGTCCAGCAGAAGTCCCAGACAGGGTTTACAAACATTACGTACCTAAATGGAAATGGTTTTTGTGTATGTCCCCCATGATTTTGTACACCCCCACTTTTCTTTCCACTGATTCCACAAGCTACAACACTCTTACTATTCTAACGGTAAACTTCTTTTTGTAATGTTTATTTATTTATTTTGAGAGGGAGGTCATGGGAGGTGTGGTGGGGACAAAAGAGAGGGAGAGAGAGAATCCCAAGCAGGCTCTGTGCTGTCAGCACAGAGCCCAATTTGGGGCTCGATCTCATAAACTGTGAGATTGTGACCTGAGCCAAAATCAAGAGTCGGACACTTAACCAAATGAGGCATCCAGGTGCCCCATAAACTTCTTAAAGAAAGGACCAATAGGGGCACCTGGGTGGCTCCATGGATAAGCTTTCGACTCTTGATTTCGGCTCAGGTCATGATCTCACAGTTCGGTTCATGGGATGGAGCCCCGCATCAGGCTGTGTGCTGACAGCATAGAACATGCTTGGGATTCTCTCTCTCCCTCTCTCTGCCCCTCTCCCACTTGCACTCTTTCTCTCTCTCTCTCTCTCTCTCTCTCTCTCTCTCAAAATAAGTAAATAATAAGTAAATTAAAAGAAAAAAAAGGAAGGAAGGACAGATTTTTGAGTTACCTTTCCCTCTAAAAGATCATCTCAACATCATCATAATGGTTAATTTTATGTATCAACTTGACGGGCCACAGGGTGCCCAGATTAAACATTATTTCTGGGTGTGTCTGTGAGAGTGTTTCCAGATGAGGTTAATTTTTTTTAATTTTTTTAACGTTTTATTTATTTTTGAGAGACACACAGAGCATGAACGGGGGAGGGACAGAGAGGGAGAGGGAGACACAGAATCCAAAGCAGGCTCCAGACTCCGAGCTGTCAGCACAGAGCCCAATGTGGGGCTCGAACCATTGAACCATGAGATCATGACCTGAGCCGAAGTCGGATGCTTAACCAACTGAGCCACTCAGGTGCCCCTGATGAGGTTAAGTTTTGAATTGATGGACTCAGTAGAGCAGATGAATTGCCCTTCCCAACTAAGGCAGATGTCATTCAATCCTTTGGTGGCCTGAACGGTTTAACAGAAGTTAGAGAAAGGAGAAACTTGCCCCCTCTCTCCTGCCTCACTGCTTGAGTTGGAACATGTCATTTCATCTCATCATTTATACCACTGGTTCCCTGGTTCTCAGGCCATCAGACTAGGACTGAATTACACAAACAGCTTTCCTGCATGTGTAGCTTACAGACAGCAAATTGTGGGACTTCTCACCCTCCATAATAGTGCAAGCCAATTTTTCATAATAATTCCCCTTTCACGTAAATATATATAAGCACATACATGTGCATCATACATACATTGTCACAGTGGTTTCCTGAACAGAAGATCTGCAACCTGTTAACTTATTCGAGGATTCAAAAGCAAGATTCTGGAGTGGGTGGCTGTCATCCTTTCTACACTCCAGGTTGATCAGACTCCTTTTGGAATGATTTCTCCACCTTCTAGCCATGGTACGTAATAGTGCAGGGGATTCTTAGTTCTGGGATCCTGGAGTCCTGAAATCTACCACAATCATTATTCTAAACATCTATTCTTGTCACTCCATGTCATTACATAAACCTCCAACACAGGGAGACTGAGATGAATCTGAACAAATGATATTGGAATGAAGAGGGAGCTTTTTATCTTATTTTTTGTGTGTGAGCAAAAAGTATATTACCATGAGGAGCAGTGGTCACTTAAGGATTTTTTTTCCTATGATTAGAAGAGCAAAACAAAAGAAGAAATCCAAAAATTAAAAACCAGAGTCAGAGAAAGAACAAGCGGGCATCCTGCATAACACAAGGATTTGGGATGATCTGAAGTCCCTGAGTGATGGGTACCTGGGTGGCTCAGTCGGTTAAGCATCCAACTTCAACCCAAGTCAAGATCTCATGGTTTGGGAGTTCAAGCCCTGCATCAGGCTCTGCGCTGACAGCTCCTGTCTCCCTCTTTCTCTGCCCCCTCCCCTGCTCATGTGTTCTCTCTACCAAAAATAAAATAAGTCCCTAAGTGAGAGGAAAATAAGAAGGCAACTCTCAGGTTGCCTTTTAACTATAAAAGTAGCCATTATGAAAGTGAGTAATCCATCAACTCTCACTTGAAATGAAATTCATTCTTTAGACATGAGATTAAAATGTTACAATCGCTATATGCTTATTATTTTTTACATTTTATGGAAGTATAACGTACATACATACAGAAAAATGTCCGTAAATGCACGGTTCAATAAATTTTCACACGTGCTGAAAATGCCTTTATAACAATCACCCTGATCGAGAAACAGAACATCTTCAGCACCTCGGAAATCTCCCTCATGTTTCCTTTAACTTTGTATATTTTTGTCCTTTATATGGACGAACTAAGAGAGTGTACGTTCCTTTGTGCCTGGGTTATTTGGCTCAACGTTATAAACATAATGAGGTTCATTTATACCATTACACATAGTGTAGCTCATCCCCACTGATGAACAATACTGTGTGGATTTGACCCAGTGTATCTTTTCTACTGGTGATGGGTATTTTTTGTCATTCTCCAGTTTGAAGCAATTACACACAGCGCTATGAGCATATGTTATATTTCCTAGGAGTGGAATAGATGTTCTTATGTATATATTTCCATCCTAACTGATACATGCACAGCATTAGCCACTATAACCCAACAGCAATTTGACTGCACAAGTTTCATACACCCTCCAGCAGTGTATGTATGTACATTCCAGTTGATATACATCTTCACCATCATGTGGTATTTCTCATCGTCTTCAATTTAGCCATGTTTGTGTGTATGCAGTAGTTTCTTCCTGTAATTTTAATTTACATTTCCCTGATAACTAATGACATTGAACTGGCATTTGGATGTTCTATTTTGTACAGTTTTGGTTGGTGTCTTTTGCCAATTTCTGATTCAGTCATCATCTTTTTCTTTGACTGATTTGTAGAAGTTTTTTAATATATTCTGCACATGAATATTTTTTCAGATATATATATTGTAAACATCTAGTCCCATTTGTGGGTTATCTTTTAATTCTTGTAATGTCTTTTGTGAGCAAAATTCTTCACAGAGTCGAATTTACGCTTATTATTATTTTCAGTTTCAGATTATATGGTAAAAGTACAATTGAATAAGTTCACAGACCTGTCACCTGTATTTCAGTGACCACACTGAAACTGCTTGGATGATGGAGTCAAAAACACAGGTAATCCTCTACCTACTGGTGGCATGCTGAATTGCAGGCACAGCTCATGCATTGCAAGAGCTTCCTCCTAAGGCAAACACCAAAACTCAAGTGCCAGAAAAGAAAACAGGAGATTATATAACACACTCTTTAACTGCTCTGTTATTTCTTCCAAAGATATACTTGAAAAAAGGATCTGTGACCCAATGGATCAGGGAAACTACACTAGAGTGAAAGAATTTATTTTCCTGGGAATTACTCAGTCTCAAGAGCTGAGCTGGGTCTTGTTTGGCTTCTTATTTTTGGTGTATATGACAACTCTGCTGGGAAACCTCCTCATCATGGTCACTGTGACCTGTGAGTCTCACCTTCACACCCCCATGTACTTCCTGCTCCGCAATCTCTCTGTGCTTGACATCTGCTTCTCCTCCATCACTGCTCCCAAGGTCCTAGTTGATCTTCTGTCAGAGAGAAAAACCATTTCCTTCCATGGCTGTGTCACCCAAATGTTCTTCTTCCATCTTCTTGGAGGAGCAGATGTTTTTTCTCTCTCTGTGATGGCCTTTGATCGCTATGTAGCCATCTCAAGACCCCTTCACTATATGACTATCATGAGTAAGGGACGATGTACTAGCCTGGTGCTGGCCTCCTGGGTGGGGGGCTTTGTCCACTCCATCGTGCAGATTTCTCTGTTGCTGCCCCTCCCCTTCTGTGGACCCAATGTTCTTGACACGTTCTACTGCGATGTTCCCCAGGTCCTCAAACTCGCCTGCACCGACACCTTCACTCTGGAGCTCCTGATGATTTCCAATAACGGACTGGTCAGTTGGTTGATTTTCTTCTTTCTCCTCATATCTTACACAGTCATCCTGATGATGCTGAGGTCTCACGCAGGGGAGGGAAGGAGGAAAGCCATCTCCACCTGCACCTCCCACATCACCGTGGTAACCCTGCACTTTGTGCCCTGCATCTATGTCTACGCCCGGCCCTTCACTGCCCTCCCCACAGATACTGCCATCTCTGTCACCTTCACCGTCATCTCCCCTTTGCTCAATCCTATGATCTACACACTGAGGAATCAGGAAATGAAGTCAGCCATGGGGAGACTAAAAAAACGACTAGGGCATTCAGAAAGGATTTAAATTCTATGAGAATGAGATAGCACCGAAATGTAAAGGTAGACACTAAATTTCACTTTCTCAAAATGGGAAGAGATCACTTTAATGCCAAAAACAAAAGGGCATCTATGGATATCATGGAGTCCTCAAAGAGGTTGGTCCTATAGTATAGTGCGTGCTGAGGACTTATAGGTGACACTGCTTTAAGCTGAGGCTCACTCATGACTTCCATTGCTCACTTTCAATTATTCATTCTGCAAATATCTCACAGAACATGCACCGTGTGCCTGACGGTACTAGGATTCAGATTGCTGCAGAAAGATTAAATTTAGTCACTTTCCGAGAGCCATACCCCAAGATGCTCTAATGAAGAAATGTTGTAGGCACTTTACCTGAGAGCTTCAAAAGATGTTTTACGGTGAGTAGATCTTGTCAAGGGGAACAGACAGAGAAAAACAACAAGAAAAGAAATCAGTATTACAGATGGAAAGAACGGTGTAAGAGTATGCCACATTTGTGCAACAGTGAGCTCAACGTAGCCATGAAGTAGTACACTCATGGAGTGAGTACCACTAGTTGACATTTACAAGGAAAGTTAGGAGAGAACTCCATTTGTTGTCCCTTAAGCAATGTAAATCTGTGATTTCTATTGGGAGAGAGGATCCTCAAATCACTCCAAAGCTATGGTTTCCTCCTAGACAGAAGATAATACTGTGAGCGGGAGCATTCATCAAGAAAGAACAATGATGGGTAAAGGCTATGGACAACTCACCTGGATTTGTGCAAGGCTTAAGCAAATAGAGATGCTAAGCACTCCCCCTGGAGAAAAACTGTCACCTCACTGTATAGCAAGATTATCCCAATCACAGGTGAGCCAGGCCCAAATTCCTCACTGTTTCTGCACATAGGGACCCCAAAACTCCTTAATATTTTCCACTCAATCCATTAGAAGGTAAAGAAAGGGTCATGAAAAGCATGAATGTTTAATTGTTGAATCTGGGAATTTTCTAGTGTCTGTAATGAGAGGAATGAGAATAGCATTAGCAAAAGTTTTACCTAACAGTCCAGCTGATATTTTGCTGGGACCTATTGACTTTGCTAGACGATGTCTCTCTTCATGATTACGCTCAAGCCACAGAAGCTGGCATTCATGTGTCAATCAGAGTAGATCAAATGCTATGACAAAAGCAAAGTACTTAATAACCAGAGAGCTTTAAAAGAAATGTTGTAGGCACTTTACCTGAGAGCTTCAAAAGATGTTTTACAGTGAGTAGAAATTTATTTCCTGCTCATGGCACAAACCAATGCTGGTCTTTAGAAAGAGCTGTTCCATGCAGTCATTTACAAAGATAAGCTTCTTCCACTTTGGGCTGTACCTCTCTCTACATCCTTAGAATCTCTCCATTCATCTAACAAATGGAGAAAGGGAGAGAGGATTAAGAATTATAGGGAGAGGGGAGGGATCATTATTGGCCAGTCCTGAGAGTGATATGTACCACTTCTGTTCACATTCCATCAGCCAGCCCTTGATCATACGGTCCCAGGTCCCCGCAAAGGAATCTGGAGAATGTAATCTAGCCCTATTCCCAGACAGAAAAGGAGAACGTGAAAAATGGTGAACTCTAATGATCTCTTCCACATTTATGATTCATTGCTAAGAAATCACAATTGGATAAGATTACAGAGACTAAGACTTTGTCTCTAAAAGGATTCTCCTAATATATAGATGTGCTGGAAATACTGCTAGACCCTTGGAATGCACAAAGAACTAAACTGAAATGAAGAAAATTGGGGGAAAGAAAATTTAATTTAAAAGAAGGGGAAGGGGATCAAGGTAATCCTGGGAATTAGAATGACAATAAACTGGAAGACCAGGTCCGCAAAGAAAAAACACTGGAGTAAAGTGCCCAAAGAAGATAGGTCTGGAAGACACCCTTATAGAAGACAACCCTCATTTCTCCCCATAGTTGCCATAGGCTAATTGTAAACAAACATTTATTAATGCAGAAGCTTCTACAGAGATGAGTGTCTTTCTGTTTGTTGATTGTCCTTTCCTGTGTTCTAGTCCATTCCCACCACTCAAAAATGTTCTGAATTATTTTCCAATATCAGACGTACTTCCCCAAGCATTAACATTCCAATAAAGACAAAGTTTTGTCTTCAGTTAGATTCATCTGCGGAACAAATGATCATTTACCACCTGGCTCCATCTTTGCTCTGGTATCATTGTTCTCCAGATCCTATGTACTTTTCACAACGATGCCTTTTTCTTTTCTGTCCCTCTGCTGACTTTACCTTGAACAAAACCTTTGTGACTGGGTGGAATTTTAACTAACCAAAGATGTGTACAATCAGAGTTTATGTTCCCAAGTGTAGGACCCTACAAATGACAGCAATCCAGCAAAAGGCACCCAGGAAGCTGTCTTAGATTGTTTACACATGCAAAATAACCTGATCAAACGCAGTGAGGGATAGCAATTGAATTCATGAAAACATTAAATTTACTTCTCTTTTGGAGTGCCTGGCTGGCTCAGTCAGTTGAATGTCCAACTTCGTCTTGGGTCATGATCTCGTGGTTTGTGGTTTGATCCCCACATTGGGCTCTGTGCTGATGATGGCTTGGAGCCTGGAGCCTGCTTCAGATTCTGTGTCTCCCTCTCTCTCTGCCCCTTCCCTGTTCAAGCTCTGTCTCTCTCTCTCTCTCTCTCTCTCTCTCAAAAAATAAACATTAAAAATGTATAAATTTACTTCTCTTTCAACATGACATCAAATAATTATTTGTATTTATATTTTTCTCCAGGTAGAGACATTTCCTTAGTTAACTAATACATATAAACTGATTCTAGCTTATCTTACACAGGTCACATATGCTTGGTCCTATCACCTATGATTTTTTTTTCTATATAAAGAAGCTTGATTTTACATTTACACTGTATTTTTCATAAGCAAATCAACATATCTATATGCACAAATCAGCTGGTTTAGGAGTGATCCTGCCATTCTGGACTTCTTTGAGAAATTCAAACTCTTTCAAGTCTGAAAGAGAATGTTGTCAATATAGCTCTTACTCAATAAAGAAGACTATTAGTTCAGTGCTGTGTTAGTAATCTATTACTATTATATTGTATTACCCCAAAACTTAGTGGCTTAAAACAACAGTTTTTGGGGTGCCTGTGTGGCTCAGTCAGTTAAGTGTCTGCCTCTTGGTTTCAGCTCAGGTCATGATCTTGCAATTTGTGGGTTTGAATCCTGTGTTGGGTTCTGCACCGGCAGCGTGGAGTCTGCTTGGGATTCTCTCTTTCTCTCTCTCTGTCTCTCTCTCTCTCTCTTCCTCTCTCTCTCTCTTTCTTAAAATAAATAAATAAAAACATTTTTTTAAAGGAAGCAGGTTTTTAAAAAATCAAAAAGCACAGTTTATGTGTGTTGGGAACTAGGCATGGCTTAGCTAAATCTTGTGCTTCCGGGTCTCTCACAAAGCAACAGTCAAATGTCAGCTGGGAGTTGTCTCATCTCAAGGTTCGACTGGGGAAAAATCTGCTTCCAAGCTCACTGACATGATTGTTGGCCCGAACATTGAGCTGCAGGACTAAGGGCTTCAGTTCTTTATTGAATGTTGGCTGGAGACAATCTTCCAGCCTCTCTCCAATATGGCAGCTTACTTCATCAGACTGAACAATCAAGGCAAAAGAGTGTGCAGCAAGATAGAAGTCGGTCTTTTATAGCTTACTCTTACAAGTGACATCCTATCACTTTGGCTGTACCTCTGTTCACCGGAAGCAAATCACTAAATTCAGTCCACACACAAGACGAGGGGATTGCACAAGAGCACAAACATCAGGTCCAGGACCAACAAAGTTCTAGAAGTAAATTATGAAAAATTATTGCAAATTATGAAAGAAACCTGAAATTAATTTATTCAGAAAAGGTTACAAAAGACAAAAAAAAAAAAGGGTCGTGGGGAATGTCAGAGATGATTCAGAGGTACTGAGCCCTTATTGACAAGCAGAATGATAGAATGATAGTATCAGCCACAGCTAGAGAAGTATTTAGTTATTAATAACAATGATCAGATCAATTGTATTAATAACATTGATCAGAAGCACCTGGGTGGCTCAGTCGGTTAAGCGTCTGACTTCTGCTCAAGTCATGATCTCACAGTTCATGAGTTTGAGCCCCGTGTCAGGGCTCTGACAGCTCAGAGCATGGAGCCTGCTTTAGCTTCTGTGTCTCCCTCTCTCTCTCTCTGTGGTTCTTCTACTCACACTCTGTCTCTCTCTCTCTCAAAAATAAATATTTTTAAAAACTTAATAAAAAAAATAACAATGATCAGATCAAATGATTAGACCAGATCAACTTTTTCAAAAGATTTCATTTTTGGGGCGCCTGGGTGGCGCAGTCGGTTAAGCGTCTGACTTCAGCCAGGTCACGATCTCGCGGTCCGTGGGTTCGAGCCCCGCGTCGGGCTCTGGGCTGATGGCTCAGAGCCTGGAGCCTGTTTCCAATTCTGTGTCTCCCTCTCTCTGCCCCTCCCCCGTTCATGCTCTGTCTCTCTCTGTCCCAAAAATAAATAAAAAAACATTGAAAAAAAAATTAAAAAAAAAAAAAAAAGATTTCATTTTTAAGTAATCTCTGCACCCAACATGGGGCTTGAACTCACAACCCCAAGATCAAGAGTCACATGCTCCACCAACTGAACCAGTCAGACACCCCTGCTATAGACATTTCAAATGTCTATACATATGCAATATCTGTGATATGTGATATCCAAGCGAGACCATCCATCTATGGTCTATGGTGAGAGACAAGGTTTCAAAAATGATATTAAGGAATGAGATGGGAAGCAACATGCAACTCTCTGCTTTTAGGACTTCCGGAATCATAGGGCCTGGAACATGGTGGATGCTCAGTAAACATTTTGCCATTAGATATTCGACGGATGAACAGTACGAACACATCTTTTATCTGCTCCTACTCCCACTTCTCCAGGGAAAAGATGCATTTCCCAATCTTTATGATGCTTCTGATTACACGTATCAATAGGACATCAAGCAAAGCATCTGCCTAGGAAGAAAAAAGCTTGGAATGGGCTGAAATACACCCTACTGGGGGTTCTGTTCATTTTCCCTGAGGTTCTACCACTTACGGAAGCAGACTCCTGCCTCTTAAGGAGGCAGGCTCCCCCTATGAGCCCCCCTTCAGGCAAAGGTATGTGGGCTCTAAGCCCAAGGTTATTTTTAATCCAAATGAATACATTTGATTAAGGATAATTATTCTTTCTTCCTAAAAGAAGTGATTCAATTTATGAAAATTATGGGAAAAGGTTTACTTAAAGAAGATCTTTATTCAATATCAGATCATCTTACCTTCTTCTTTAAGTTCAAACATACACACATCCCCTTTGTTTTTCCTTATGTCTTATTTGCCAACTGATCTTAGTTCATATACCATAGACCTCCACGTGACCTCATGAAGGAGCTTTACATGTAAGCTTTACACGTAAGTACATGTAAAATGTGGCCTCTACATAGTTTGATCTGAAGAATCTGAGTGTATTAGTTTATTATCACTACTGTAAACTAATTGCCACAAACTAAGTGGCTTCGAACCACATACATTAATTATCTCACAGTTCTGTAGCTTAGAAGTTTGACAAAGGTCTCACTGGGTTGAAATCAAGGCATCTACACACATCTTCCAGTACATGACTTCTTAATAACACTCAAGGGAGCTTCATCCCAGAAGGAGAGTCTAGCTGTTCGAGTTAGCAGTCACATCCAAAACTATTCCCTGCGGTGAAATATCGGGTCCGGGCCTGGGAGACTGGTGCTCATGTCAGAGGCACCACAGAGCAGTGTGGTGGGACTGTGGGAGGACCATGCAGAGGTGATTCTTGGAGCTGCCGTCTGCCTCTGACAGTAGGAAAGAAGACGTTGACCCAACCAACACTCAGATGCACGTCTGCCCTACAGGAGAATATTCTTTGACAGTTAGCGTCTCCTAAGGTCAGTATGTGCAACCAAATGGCAGGCTCTGCTTCTCAGGTAAGGGATTCAAGTTTGGGACCTTTAATGAGGTCACTTTGTTATGAGGGCACTTTAGTGGGTGCTCACACGTCCCACTGTGTGTCTGTGTGTGTGTGTGCCCATGCACAGCCAATTTTGAAGTGTTATGGTGAATCACAAAAGGGGTTTGAACATTAACGATGCTCCTGTACATTATATTATGTAGATTAAAGCTAGAAACTGTAGTGAAGCCAAGAAGAGGAATTCGTCCTTCAAGATGAGGAAGGTGGCTTGAATAGCCTACAAGGATATCAGCTGGTAAAGGGATGAGTGGCCTCTCTCAGGCAGGGGATTCTGTGAAAATCAATAAGCCCATTTTATTTCTTTTTATGTTTATTTATTTTTGAGAGAAAGCATGAGCAGAGAAGGGGCAGGGGGGTGGGGGACAGAGGATGTCAAGCAGTCTCTGCTCTGACAACAGTGAACCGGATGTGGGGCTTGAACTCACGAACTGTGAGACCAAAACCTGAGCTGAAGTCACTCAACTCAATGAGTCACCCAGGTACACCAATAAACCTGTTTTATGAAGACGGGTCGACCTGGGCATGCTTCTGAAGAAGCACTTGGGATCTTGAGTTTGTTCTTGCCAAAAACAAAAACAAAAGCAAATTTATAAACGATGCTTGTCCGTTTTCTTTCCTCTTTTTTTGTTCCAAACAGACCCATACATTCTCCACCTTTTCGTTTCCTAGTTGCACATACATTTTGTGCACAGCAGAGCACCATTTTTGGCATTTCTTGGTGATTTTGGTGACTTGGTCACATCCAGGACTAATTTCTGCACAGAACCTCACACATCTGGGTTTCAAAGCCCATTCTCTCAACCACTACGATAAGCCGCCCCCAGAAATCCTTGATGTCAACAGTTTGACTTGACGTCACCAGTCGGCTTACAGTTAAATATCAAGAAATAATTGAAGTTTGTGGTTAATGGAGATTTAACCATTCGTAGGCAGTGGGCAGAACGGCCCTTGACTAGGCATGAGGTAGTTGAGGCAATAGGATTTAAAACAATTCGGGGGCACCTGGGTGGCTCAGTCAGTTAAGCGTCCGACTTTGACTCAGGTCACGATCTCACAGCTTGTGAGTTTGAGCCTGGCGTTGGGCTCTGTGCTGACAGCTCGGAGCCTGAGGCCTGCTTCAGATTTTGTGTCTCCCTTTCTCTCTGCCCCTCTCCTGCTCACACCCTGTTTCCCTCTCCTTTAAAAATAAATACACATTTTTAAATTTTTTTTAATAAATAAATAAATATAAATAAATAAAACAATTCAGCATTAAATCTCCAAAGGCCTAGAAATCAATGGGTCCATTTAATATTGTACTGTGCTGTGCAGATGTCGCCTACTTTCTTTTTTTTTTTTTTTTAAGTTTATTCATTTATTTTGAGAGAGGGAGAGAGAGAGAACAAGCAGGGGAACGGCAGAGAGGGAGGGAAAGAGGGAAATAATCCCAAGCAGGCTCCGCACTGTCAGCACAGAGCCCGATGTGGGACTCAAACTCACAAACCGTGAGATGGTGACCTGAGCCGAATCAAGAGTCTGGTGTTTTACTGACTGAGCCCCCCCAGGCATCCCTGGCCTACTTTCAGAAGGACTGACGGCAGCAAGTGTTCCCCTTTCACTGATGAAAAGACTGAGCCTCCCGGAGTTTTCTGCCTTTAGAGATTCCCCCGTCGCTGTGAACCCACCGAAGCTCCTGTCCCCCAAGCTGGTGTCTTCCCTCCGCGCCCTATTACTTCCGCCACAGCTCAAAATAAAAGCAAAATCCTCTGTGTGTTCCCTAAAACACTACGTGTGTTCTGAGTTTTTTTTTTTTTTTAATCTTTTTTTTTAAAAAACTATTACTCTGGGGGTGCCTGGGTGGCTCAGTCAGTTAAGCGTCCGACTTCAGCTCAGGTCATGATCTCCGGGTCCGTGAGTTTGAGCCCCGCCTCAGGCTCTGTGCTGACCGCTTAGAGCCTGCAGCCTGCTTTGGATTCTGGGTCTCCCTCTCTCTGTCACTCCCCTGCTCATGCCGTCTCTCTGTCTCAAAAATAAATAAAAACATTAAAAAAAAATTTTTTTTTTTTTTTTAAATATTACTCTGGGGGCGCCTGGGTGGCTCGGTCTGTTAAATGCCAGACTTTGGCTCAGGTCATGATCTCACAGTTCCTCCGTAGGAGCCCCACGTCAGGCTCTGTGCTGACAGCTTGGAGCCTGGAGCCTGTTACAGAATCTGTGTCTCCCTTTCTCTGCCCCTCCTCTGCTCGCACTCTGTCTCTCTCTCTCAAAAATAAATAAAAATTAAAAAAAAATTTTTTTAATGAGAAAATGTCTGGCCCTTTTAAAAACTAAAAATGTTTGAAGACAGTGACATTCCCTGAGAATTATTGATGGGTCAGTAGATCATTGGCGGAA
This sequence comes from Lynx canadensis, assembly GCF_007474595.2. Classification (NCBI taxonomy): domain Eukaryota; kingdom Metazoa; phylum Chordata; class Mammalia; order Carnivora; family Felidae; genus Lynx; species Lynx canadensis. The sequence continues at coordinate 104,274,753 of NC_044312.2, forward strand.
AGCCTAGAAAGTTAGCTGTGTGTGGCTTGGGCTCCAAGGGAAAGAGAACGGGAGGAAAGTGAGCGAAGGAGAAGTTCTGTTCTGATGAGAAATTGCAAGAGACAGTTCAGTGGGATCAGAGGACCCTGTAGTTCACGACAGGCCCCTGCTGGCTTCGGTGTGGACAGAATATGGAAGGAAGGAATACAAAGCAGCATCAGAGCCGAGCCCTGCCAGACATTAGAGTAGTGGTAAGGACCATATGAAGTATTGGCAGTGGGGGACGTGAGTTCCATCCTGATCTGCACAGAGGTGACCGGGCGGGCATTCTGGATGGGGAATGAGGGAGAAGCAAGTGTCAGAGAAGGGACAGATGGCAAGAAGCGGGTCCATGTCCCTGAGACTAGGCCTCTGCTCTGTCTGCCGGTGGGCAGTTACGGAAGTCAGCATTCTGACCTCGCACAGAGACAGGGAGACAGAGGCCCATCCTTCCTGATGATTACAACCAAAGGAACAGCTCTCCGGTCCTTGTAGAAAAACTGCATTGCAAGAAATACATGTTCACCATTGCAAGCCCTTTTTAGTAAATGCTCTGAGAAAGGAAGGTCAGGGGTCTCTCTCACACAGAAAATTTTCCTGGCACTGATGAGGTTTTTCGGGGAGGCGTTTGAATGGGGGAATGGGGGGCGGGGGGGGGGGCTGGTGTCATCCTAAGGACACAGACTTCTGCTGCCCGAGGCCCTGATAAACTTAGGGCCTGTCTGGGTGCAGAGGTTTGGACAGAATCATTTGGGTCAAGAACTCGGCAGTTCTCTGGAGCACAGGGAAACTTTTGGGGGTGGATGGAGCTTTTTTAAGAGAGATCTGAAAAGGGAGATTTTACTGTAAGCAGGTGACAAAACCACAAAGCCGGATGCCTGTTGACACCCAAAGCAGGACTTATTGCAAATGTTCTTCTCTTTGTAACAGGATGGGGAGCAGGGGGAAAGCACTGAATTAGGATTTATAGAAAGTGACACTTGGTGGGGTGCCTGAGTGGCTCAGTCAGTTAAGCGTCAGGCTTCGGTTAAGCATCAGACTTCAGCTCAGGTCATGATCTCACAGCCCATGGGTTTGAGCCCCGCGTCGGACTCTATGCTCACAGCTCAGAGCCTGGAGCCTGCTTCTGATTCTGTGTCTCCCCCCTCTCTCTCTCTCTCTCTCTCTCTCTCTCTCTCTCTCTCTGCCTCTCTCCCACTCACACTCTGTCTCTCCCTCAAGAAGAAATAAACGTTAAAAAAAAAAAAGTGATGCTTGGTAATAAAAGTTTTTATTTATTTACTTACTAAAGTTTATTCACTTATTTTGAAAGAGAGAGCAAGAGTGTGTGAGAGCAGGGGAAGGGCAGAGGGAGAGAATCCCAAGAAGGTTCCGTGCCGTCAGCACGGTGCCCCACGCAGGGCTTGAACTCATGAACCACGAGATCACGACCTGAGCCGAAGTCAGACACTTAACCGACTGAGCCACCCAGGCACCCTTAAAAGGTTTTCTTTTAATGTGTTTCTTTACCAAATGTAAATGTTCTAAATCGTCTTATCCTTTGGTATATCTGCTTTTTTAAAACATTAATAGATTTTAGTTCTTAGAGTAGCTTAGGTTTACAGGGAAATTAAACAGAAGGTACAGAGAGCCCCACGCTCCTTCTCCTCCCCTGCCCTGCCCCAGATTCCCCACTATCAATATCTTGCATGGGTGTGCGCTGTGTTCGTTAACAACGGAGGAACCAGGATTGATATATTTATTAACTAAAGTCCTTAGCTTGCGTTAGGGCTCATTCTTCGTGTTGTACATCCTCTGGATCTGACAAATGTGTGATGCCATGGTGAAAGAGCAGACCCAGGCTGACCGACTAGTGACTATGTCCCCGACATGGCCGCAGAAAGAAGTTCCCGCTCAAACCTCAGACCACGCATCCCCCGCTTGAGTAACTTATGTTTTCTAAGAAAGCAGGCTACCAATTGATGCATTCTTCTGAAGTCTAAGGTGGGAGGAAGGGGAGTGTGAGAGGCATGGAAAGTGTGAGTAGAAGAGGGAGGGCTTCTCTCAGGTAGGGGCCAGAGGCAGGAGCCCTCAACCCTGTCCAGGCTTAGAATGACCTGGGAGCATTTTAATAACTGACCCCTCCCCAAACCAATTAATCAGTCTCTGGGGATGGTGTTTGGTGGTAGGTATTTTTCTAGCACAGCAAGGCTGACAGCCAATGGTTAATAGGTGACCAGTGAGAAACGTTCTGTATACTCTGAGGCCAAACATGTTAAACAACCTCAGACACAGTGGTTCTTAAACTTCAGGTGCATCAGAATCTCCTGAAAGACTTGTTCAAACACAGATTGCTGAGCCCCACCCCCAGAGTTTCTGATTCAGTGGGTCTGTGACCACCAGGCCCAACATTTGCATTTTTAACAAGTTCCAGGTGATGCTGATAATTGCTGATCTGGGACCACACCTTGGCAGCCATTGGTCTATCCTTCCCCAGCCAATCAGCTGAGGCTACGACCCTTCCCCAGCCAATCGGCTAAGGCCATGATCCCTATAAAACCTTTGTGCTTTTGAAACCCGCTCTCTCCGGTATCTCACCGCTGCCTCGGTGCAGGTAGGGGATTGAGCTCGAGCTAGCTCGAATAAAGGCTCTTTGCTTTTGCATCAGACTCGGCTCCCTGGTGGTCTTTGGGGATCACGAATTCTGGGCATAACAATGTATCCATGATTAAAAATAAAAATCCCTAAAAGTCCCCTGTGCCTCACCTATCCATCCCTCCCCACCTGCACACCCCAGCCCTTGGCAACCGTTAACTTTTCTACTACAGTTTTGCCTTTTCCAGAATGTCATATAGTTGGAATCATACAGTCTATATATTTTCGGATTATCTTCCTTTGCTTAGGAATTGTGCATTTAAGCTTCCTCCTTGTTTTCTCATGCCTCAGTAGCTCATTTCTTTTTATAACTAAATAATATTCCATTGTGTGGAATGTATCTGCTTTTTAAATGCTATATTTGAGGGGCGGGTGGCTCAGTTGGTTGAATATCTGACTTCAGCTCAGGTCATGATCTCCTGGTTCATGAGTTCGAACCCTGCATCAGGCTTGCTGCTGTCAGCACAGAGCCCACTTTGGATCCTCTGTCCCCCCATTCTCTGCCCCTCTCCTGCTCACTCTCTCTCTCTCAAAAAAAAAAAAAAATTTAAAAAATAAATAAATAAATAACATTTAATAAAAATACTATAGTTGATCTTCATTGCAATTATTTCAAAACACCATCTTTTATAGGAGAAGTGTACCAGCATCTCCCAAATAATGTTGCGAGAAGACTGGCCCAGCAAAATGTTAACTGGTGCAGCATGAGGGGACATGTGGTCTGTGGGAACTCAGGTTAAAGAATTAAACAAGTCAGGGGCGCCTGGGTGGCTCGGTCGGTCGGTTAAGCGTCTGACTTCGGCTCAGGTCATGATCTCGAGGTCCGTGAGTTCGAGCCCCGCGTCAGGCTCTGTGCTGACAGCTCAGAGCCTGGAGCCTGTTTCGGATTCTGTGTCTCCCTCTCTCTCTGACCCTCCCCTGTTCATGCTCTGTCTCTCTCTGTCTCAAAAATAAATAAACGTTAAAAAAATTAAAAAAAAAAAAAGAATTAAACAAGTCCATTCGAACTTCACGACCCTATGACACAAGCATGATTCTGCCCACTTGTACTGATGATACACAGAAGCTCAGAGTCACCTACTAATTGAACCACCTACTCAGTTAAGACAGAGTCTGTATTCAAATCCAGGTCTACTGGTTCTAAAATCCGTGCTTTTTTGCACAAAACCAAAGCCTCTACAAATAGTGAGGTGAGACGAAGTGCCATCCAAAGGTAGGTGTTAAGAAGGGAGGGAGCCTGAGAAAAGACAGCCATTTGTGCAGTGGCCTCGGTGAGAAAGCCTTTGCCAAGAGCGTTATGAGGAGCAGGGGCTGTGGCTAGCACTTGCCACGTCCCATGTGGACCAAAGAGAACAAGCCACCAAAAAGAAGAAAAACTGAAAACAAAAGCAGCTTGTGCTCAGATTGCATGAGCTGCTGCAAACCTCTTTATCCTCAGGGGAGAAGGCAAACTGGAAATGGTTTTTCTTGCCTTAGTGCTGATCATCAAGCATCGTGACAATTTGCACAGACTATGCCAAGCAGATCATCTACTGTGGAAGATGGTGAGACAAGACGCTCTAAGCTTCCAGTACCATCTCAGGCCCTGTTTTATACTTTTCCTCGGCATGTTTCCCACGTCCTAACAATGAGATACATGAGTTCTCACTGAAAAACAAAATGAGTCCTCTTTGCTTCTCAGGCCATCTAGGGACTTTTCAAGAGGGGTACAGGATATGTAAAATTATGCAACCATAAAAAAAGGTCAAAAGAATTTAATTGCATGCTGATTTTGGTGCTTTGATTAATCACATCCATTGGAAACTCACTTTTTCATTTACTCTGAAGGAACTCTAAACACACCATCTACTGGGGATATCTTCCTGAATTGTAGGCATCCCTGCCCACAAGGAAAATAACTGCAAAAATAACCCTTGAGACACTCCAGTCCTACAACTCACATTCCCTTTGTTTTTAACGATACACCTCGTATTTTCCATTTTCTCCCTAGGTAGTTGAAGACGAAGAAACATAACACAATGGAGCAGGGGAATTACACCAGGGTGAAAGAATTTATTTTTCAAGGACTGACCCAGTCCCGAGAGTTAAGCTTGGCCTTATTTCTTATGTTATTTCTGGTGTACACATCAACTCTTCTGGGAAACCTCCTCATCATGGTCACTGTGACCTGCGAGTCCCGCCTTCACACGCCCATGTACTTCCTGCTCCGCAATCTCTCCGTCTTGGACATCTGCTTCTCCTCCATCACCGCTCCCAAGGTCCTCGTAGACCTCCTGTCAAGGACGAAGACCATCTCCTTCAATGGTTGCATCACTCAGATCTTCTTCTTCCACCTCCTCGGGGGGGCAGACATTTTTTCTCTCTCTGTCATGGCCTTCGACCGCTACATGGCCATCTCCAAGCCCCTGCACTACGTGACCATCATGAGCAGGGGGCGATGCACTGCCCTCATCGTGGCCTCCTGGGTGGGGGGCTTTGTCCACTCCATCGTGCAGATTTCCCTGTTGCTGCCCCTCCCCTTCTGTGGACCCAGTGTTGTTGATGGCTTCTACTGTGACGTCCCCCAGGTCCTCAAACTCGCCTGCACCAGCACCTTTGCTCTTGAGGTCTTAATGATTTCCAACAATGGCTTAATCTCTACACTATGGTTTGTCTTCCTCCTTGTGTCCTACACAGTCATCTTGACGATGCTGAGGTCTCACGCAGGGGAGGGAAGAAAGAAAGCCATCTCCACCTGCACCGCCCACATCACTGTGGTGACCCTGCACTTTGTGCCCTGCATCTACGTCTACGCCCGGCCCTTCACTGCCCTTCCCATGGACAGAGCTGTCTCCATCACCTTCACGGTCATCATCCCAGTCCTGAACCCCATGATCTACACCCTCAGGAACCAGGAGATGAAGTCAGCCATGAAGAGACTGAGGAAAAGACTTGGACCTTCAGAAAAAGAATAGATGGCTATGAAGTCCAGATTGAGAGGCAGAACTGAAAAGTATTCTCTCACAACACAGTAGCAGACCCCAATCAATAAGACCATCTTGAGGCCAAAGTTTCCCCTGTGTCTTATAACAGCATCCTCTAATAAGGGTGTCCTGAAATGGCCTTCTCTGAAACGTTTTTTCTTGGTGAAATTGTCAACGACTTAGAGTCTTCAATCCACAAATTGGCCTCTCTTCAAGAAACTCCAAAGCTTGCATCACCCAAACACCTCATTTTACAGGTGAAGAAATGAGGTCTGAGAGAAAGTGACTTCTCAGTTGTGGAGCTCTGGCTGTTGTTGCCCAACCAGTAATTAGCAAAATGATCTCCAGGGACCAGGAGTCAAGGCCAGAAAGCCCAGCCATCCCTCCCTTTGTGGAAATCATCTTCCATTGCCAACCTTGGAGGACCCAGGGTACATCTTTCTATGGAAGCCTCTGGGTTTCCCTTGCAGAAGCTGAGGTAAGTTTTGTGTGTCGCCAAAGGTTTCCTAGCTAACTAATGGTGGAGGCAAGGCTGGATCTGAGTTATCTGACCCTCAGCTAAGTGCATGGTTCCCTACTCCTGCCTCCTCATACGGGATTTGATAGGGTCTGAAACAAGCCCATCCACAAACATCTCTCCTCTAGTGTAGTATTATGAAAGGTGTTTGCTTGTCTTCACCTGACCAAGGAGTAAATACCTGAGGGCTTCGGGCCCCTTTAAGAATTTCAACATCATTTCCAGCCATTCATTCCCAACCAACCCTCCAGAGAAAGGAATCCTATCCTGTGTGCATTGCTAGAATGTGCCTGACTCAAGTCCACAAGAAACAACGACTTAAGAATAAACTCAGGGGCACCTGGGCAATTCAGTCAGTTAAGCAGCCGACTTCAGCTCAGGTCATGATCTCATGGTTGGTGAGTTCGAACCCCGTGTCAGGCTCTGTGCTGACAGCGTGGAGCCTGGAGCCTGCTTTGAATTCTGTGTTTCCCTCTCTCTCTGCCCCTCCCCTGCTAGTGCTCTGTCTCTCAGAAAATAAATAAACATAAAAAAAATTTTTTTTAAAGAATAAACTCAATTTGGGGTACTTGCATGGCTCAGTCGGTTAAGTGTCCCGATTTCGGCTGAGGTCATTATCTCACGGTTTGTGGGTTCAAGCCCTGTGTCAGGCTCTGTACTAACAGAGCCTGGAGCCTATTTCAGTTGATTTCTCCCTCTCTCTGCCCCTCCCCTGCTCTCTCTCTCCCTCTCTCTCTCTGTCTTTCCCAAAAATAAATAAACATTAAAAAGAAGAAGAAGAAGAAACTCATTTTTCATTATCCAGACCTCCTTTTTAAGAGAATAGAAAACAATATTTTGTTTGAGTTGGTCTCCTGGAAACCTATTAAGTTTGTCAAGTAAAGAGATGAAGTTGGTGGTCAACTAGAATTTGGGTTGCATTTGGATCCCGGGCTTATCTCCCATGCAATCTCTGATGGATGCATGAAGTAAAAGAAATAAAGAGCCATTTGCGCTGCCCGATTCCAAGAAAAACACAAGTAAGGGAAGCCTGCCAAAATATAGCCCATCTGAAATATCTCTAATATTGCCTAGTATTCCTCCCTTGGTGCTGGCTTGAAATCCCTGCTCTTAGAATATTTCCTAAAATAGACACAGTTCATGGGGGACAAGCTAGATAGAATGCCACCACTTCCGGAGTTAGATACGTCTCCGGATGGCCATAGCAATCTGCTGGTCTTGACGGTGGGGAGGGGGCATCTCTGAGTCTATTTTCAGGGGTATGCCTCTGGGGATTCATTTCAGATGGTTTGTTGGATTAGTCAAAGGCGCCAGGTGTCCTCCGAGGGTAGAGGAGATGTAGAACTGGAAAGCTGCAGTGGGTGGACGTGAGGGGGTGACTCCAAGTCCAAAGGTAGCCCAAGAGACCCAGGTGCAGAAGGGTGGAACACTTCAGCACAGCAAAGCAAGGCAAACACTGGTAACAAAATCCACACGTGCTTATGCCAGATCCTGGACTCATGCATGGCTGTTTCACCAAAGCTGGAAGATCTTTTTTAAAAGATCTACATTTGCTTCTTTGGGGTGGTTGTTACTTCCTGCCTAGAATTAAAACCATTCACCTCACTTTTGACCTCAGCCTTGACTTTTGTATCGAATTACCCATGTTACAAAAACAGCAAGAACAATTCAAGCTTCCTTTTGAACCAGAATACAGAATCACATTCTGCCCTCACCAGTGTGTTCTTTTATCAACAGTAGCAGATATTTTCTTCCTTGTAAATTACTTTAAATTTTTTTTTCATTAGTATTACTTGGGGCACCTAGGTGGCTCAGGCGGTTAAGCGTCGGACCCTTGATTTCACTTCAAGTCATGATTTTGCGGTTCATGAGTTCAAGCATCGGGTTCCACACTGACAGTGCAGAAGCTGCTGGGGATTCTCTCTCTCTGCCCCTCCCCCGTTTTCTCTCTCTCTCTCTTTCTCTCTCAAAATAAATAAATAAACGTTAAAAAAATAATAATAAAATAGAAAGTTTTATTATTCAAGTATGGTTGACATACAATGTTCTATTAGTTTCAGGTGCACACGTAGTGCTTCAACAACTCTGTACATTAACCAGCAGTGCTCAACACAGTAAGTGTAGTCACCACCTGTCACCATGCAAAGTTATCACAATATTACTGACTATATTCCCGATGCTGTACTTTTCATCTCCGTGACTTACTTATTCTATAACTGGAAGTTTGTACCCCTTAATCCCCTTCATCTACTTTGTTCATCCTCCTACCCCCCCCCTTTATAAATCACTTTGTTTACAAAAAAATCATGCTTTTCTTAAAACTTAAACTTCCTTTCTTCATACACTCTTTTAGCATTTCATCTTTAAGAGGTAAATAATGAATTGAGGATTCACGAGACAAAAAAAAATATGTGTGTGTCCTGTATATACACATGTATGCTTACATATAGACTGCTTAGAACAGGAAAATATATATATATATATATAGCATGTCAATTTTAAAACACACACACACGCTTACTTTTAAGAGAAAATTAATTGATTATGGCATTCCCAAAAGACTATGGTACTTTAGAAGTGCCTGGGTGGCTCAATTGGTTAAGTATCTGACTTCAGCTCAGGTCATGATCTCACAGTTCATGGGTTTGAGCCCTGTGTTGGGCTTTGTGTTGACAGCTCAGAGCCTGAAGCCTGTGTCTACCTCCTTTTCTGTCCCTCCCCTGCTCATGCTCTCTCTCTCTCTCTCAACTAAATAAACATTTAAAAAATTTTTTACAAAAACACTGTGGTACTTTACAGACAAGTAGTATCGATTAAAATCCATTTCCCAAGCAAATATGTTTCTTCTCCTTTAAGGTGATGAGAATGTCTTGTTGGACAACAATCTTTTAACATGGATTCTAATACAAGATATGTTTTTTTCTTTACAGAGAGAGTGCATGTGCAAACGGGGAAGAGGGGCAAGGAGGTAGAGAGAGAGGGAGAGGGAGAGACGGAGACAGGAAATCTTAAGCAGGCTCCATCCACGCTCAGCGTGGAGCCAGACGTGGGGCTCAATCCCTTGACTTTGGGATCATGACTTGAGCTGAATTCAAGTCGGGTGTTCAACCAACTGAGCCACCCAGGCACCCCTCTAATACAAGATATTTAAGTTTTTGCTAAATTGTTCAATATGTCCCACATTAGGAAGCTGTATTTCTGAGAAAGCTCCTCTTCAATCAGGACTAGGGTCTACGAAGCAAAATGTTTTGTAATTTCCTTACCTCTAAAGGGAGCCATTCCCCTTCCATGATTCTGCCTTTGGCAGACAGAACTTAACTGAAATTTTTTACTTCCAGAGATGAAGTAATGCATCTTATCGCATGCATTTTCTTTCCCCCAATTTCAGATCTTTCTTTGAGACAAACGACTTTGCACATGAACTCACACACAGATCAAGAGAAGCCACTCTGTAGATGTTTCCCTGAGGTACATCCACTGTAGTCCTCAGGGATCCACAGATCACACTTGGAAGCCTCTGCGAGGGCAGCCAATGTGCTCCTGGGCCAGTGGTTCCCAAACCTCAGCGGGCACAGAATCATCTAGCCATTGACTTAAAATGTAAAGTCCCAGGAACCAGTGAAGAGATCAATAGTCTTCCTGGATACCAGGAATCCACATCCTTTTTCCGGTGGTCCTGGTGTGGGGGCCTGTGTTTCACCACACTTTGACAGCACTGCTCCAGGTCAGTGTTTTTCTTGTCTTTTCTAATTGTCTTCTTTATTTTTTTTTAAGTTTATTTATTTATTTTTAAGAGAGACACTGTGTGAGCAGGATAAGGGCAGAGAGAGAAGGAGAGAGAGAATTCCAAGCAGGCTCCCTGTCAGTGCGGCGCCCGATGCGGGGCTTGATCCCAGGAACCGTGAGATCATGACCTGAGCCGAAACCAAGAGGCAAATGCTTAACCGACTGAGCCCCCCAAGTGCCCCCCCAGGGGTGTGAGTCGTTAATAGGTCTGCGCGTGCACTTTTTTTTTAAATTAAATTGAATAGTTTAGTGTAGAATAAAAGGCACAGAATTCTTCAAATAATAATAATAATAAAGCATCATTTCCTGAAACCTTTATTTCAGCCTACTTCATTCCTGAAACCTTTATTTCACTCTACTTGAGTATAGTGGTCTTGATGTAAATAAAACGTATTTCTTAGCACGTGCTCCAGTGAAAAGAGCTTGAAAACCACTGGGCACGTATGAAGCCCCCCAGACCATCAGGTCCAGTTACCAAACCCTCAGACCCATTAATATGGAACAGCGTGCCTGTGCTCCGCTCTGCTCCCTTCACTACCCCTGTCCAGTGTCAGCACACAGGGGACGGGTGACAGCCACTAAAAGGAGCCACGTTCTAAATCCTGAAGGTCAGTGGGCCTGTCTGAATAACCCGGGAGATGCCAGCAGGCTGAAAGTCCAAGAAAATAAGGGACAGTGGGGCTCCCAAAGGACTGAGGGCCTTCAAGTTTTCATCTAGCATCACGTCTTGCACAACATCATGGCACTGAAAAATCACATCATAAAACCACGTGCCTTTGAGAAAGAACTGAGGCCAAAGGCAACGTACACCTTTGCTAAAGACATGAACATTTGCACCAAACCATTTTATTTATTTATTTATTTATTTATTTATTTTAAGAAAGAGAGGGGCAGAGAGAGAAGGAGACAGAGAATCTCGAGCAGGTTCCACGCTATCAGCACAGAACCCACCTCGGGCTCCGTCTCACGAACCATGAGACCATGACCTGAGCCGAAATCGAGAGTCGGACGCTTAGAGGACTGAGCCCCCCCAGGCGCCCCTCCCATGTGGCTTCTTTCACTTAGCAAAACGCTTTTGAAATGTATCCACGTTGTTGCGTACATCGGAAGTTCATTCCATTTTCTTGCTAAGGGCTTTTCAGTGGCATGGCTGAAATAAGCAAATGGCCACCATTTGCTTATCTATTCGCCGGTCAAGTCTATTCGGTTTGGTTCCAGTGTGGGGATTATGACTAAAGCTGCTATGAACATTTACACATCCAACTTTGTGTAAATGGGTGCTTTCATGGCCCTTGGGTAAATACCTACGAGTCGAGTAAGATTGCTGGTAAAATGGTAAGTGTGGGGGCGCTGGGGGGCTCGGTAGGGGAGGGCCTTCTCCTCTTCAGCACCACCTGCTGAACAATCTCATGGCACTGAAAGTTAGAACGTGACCTTATTTGGAGACGGTTTTATAGAGGTAATTGCACTACGGTGAGGCCATTAGGATGGGCCCTAGTCCCGTATTACTGATGCTCTTATGAAAAGGGGAAGCAGAGGACAGACCATATGAAAAGACAAAGGAAGAAGACTGAGCCCCTACAAGGCAAGAAGAGAGGTCAGTAAATGCAGAGCTCATGCTCTGAGCACTTAGCATTTTCTGAAAATACCCTGGTGGGGGGGTGGGGGGGTGGGGGGGGCACTTGGGTGGCCCAGTTGGGGACTTCAGCTCAGGACATGATCTCGCAGTTTGTGAGTTTGAGCCCCACATCGGGCTCTCTACTGTCAGCTCAGAGCCTGGAGCCTGCTTCGGATTCTGTCTCCCCCTCTCTCTGCCCCTTCCCTGCTTGCTCTCTGACTCTCTCAAAAATAAATAAACATTTAAAAAAAATTAAAAAATTAAAATGTCCCTATGGGAAAACCATACTGTTCTACCTACACTTACCAGACTTATCTGCCAAATCATAATGATGATGATGATGATGGTAGATGACATTTGCTAAGTGTTTACCCCACGCATGTCATTTGAAATACTTATGTACAGGGGCATCTGGGGGGCTCAGTTGGTTGAGCCACTGACTCTTGATTTCAGCTCAGGTCATGATCCCACTAACCCTGAGCTGGGCTCTGCACTGAGTGTGGAGCCTGCTTGGGATTCTCTCTCTCTCTCGCTCTCTCTCTCTCTGTCTCCCTTTGCCTCTCTCTCTGTCTCTAAAAATAATAAATAAATAAATAAATAAATAAATAAATAAATAAAATGTTTCACATACAGTAATTTACTCAATCTTCTTGAGAATCTCACCTGAGCTTTATCTGCATTTTACAGAGGAGGAAACTATGACACAGAGCAGTTAAGCAACCAAGCCAGTGTCACACAGCACAGACAGGTTATGTACTGTGCCACGGTCACACAACCAAGAGCGACAGAACCGGGAACTGAAGCCACAGTTTGGCTCTGGAGTCCACAGGCTGAGCTTCTATAGTCTGCGCTACGCCACCCAAAGCTATGCCCTTTGTGAGAAGGGAAGGAGCCCAGCCGATGCAACACAGAAAAGCGGAAGGAAGGTGGCTTGATGAGCCCAATGAGTACCAGAAGGGAAGCCAACATCAGCAGAACTCCTGGAAAGTTCTAAGGACAGGATGTTAAGGAACCTGAAGCTAGAGACAGGCAGAACCAGTCTGATTTTTGAAAACTATGTGATTTTTACCAAGTTTACTGATTTACACACCCCAATCCTCCAGAGTGATTTATAAAATCCCTCTATAGGGGTCTAATGTCCCTGTCTCATGGTTTATCCAGTGTCTTAGTCTGTTCAGGCTACTGTAACAAAAATATCACAGACTGGGTGGCTTAGAAGCAGCAGAAATCCATCTCACAGTTCTGGAGGCTGGGAAGACCAAGGTCAAAGAACTAGCAGATTTGGTGTCTGGTGAGAATGCCACACCCTCGTTGATAGATCACTGCCTTCTTGCCGTCCTACATGGCAGAGGGGGTGAGGGAACTTTCTGGCATCTCTCTTAAAAGGGCACTAATCCCACATAAGGTTTTATACTCAGGACCTTCCAAAGCCCCCCCACCCCCACCCCCAGCCTTCACCCTGAGGATTAGCTTTCAACAGATGAGCTTTGGGGCGTCGCAAACATTCAGACCACAGCACTAGTTATAGAGATTTCAAAAGGACCAACGATGTAACAGATAAATTTTAAGGAAATAATAATCTGGAGAAAATATAGCATCACTTTTGGAATATACTCTCAGAATGGGGAAGCACTTTCCAGGCAAGAAATTTTAAAGCCCCCCCTCAAAAATAAATAAAAAAGAGGATAATGAATTTGACTACATTAACCGTTTTAAATGGCTGCATAGCACAAAGTAGCAAAAATAAAATTAAGAGGCAAACAGCAAGTCTGGGAAATACATTTGCAAAACATATCTAAATCTATAGTTATAAAAAGCACCAAAAGATCAATAAGAAAACCTTAACAATACAATAGAAAACTGTACAAAAGGATTGAACAGATTGCAGGATGGAAGGAAGGGAGGAAGGGAAAAAGGAAGATAGGGAGGAAAGAGAATGGGTTTTTAAGCATATGAAAAAATATTCAACCTTACTCTGATAAAAGACATGTAAATTGAGACATTTTCCCCTTTCAAAAGGCAGAGAGACCCAAAAACCCGTTAATACTTTTTATTTAAGAGAGACTGAGATGAAGCAAAGCACGCTCACGTTGGTGGGAATATAATATTGTCCAAGCTCTTTGGAGGTGAAAGCATTCATAGAAATATAACATACATATGCCTGGCAATTCCTTTTCTAAAACAAAAAGGCACTACTCTGCCTGCCTCGGTTGGTACCCTGTTCTGTCCCTGGCCAGTGTGACCCTGGGCAATCACCCTCTCTATGCTTCTTCTTCGTCTCCCAAATGGGTTAGATCATAACACAATCATCCTGAGTATCCCCTGAGTCAACTGAGTCTCCTGCCTAACTAACCACGTAGGAAATGCCTAGTCAAGATTTTGCTATTATTACTCTTTATGTTGATCTACCCCCAAAACCAATCAACAAGGAAATCCACCACAGCATTGTAAGATGGACCACAGGTTAATTGTTCATCAAATACCACAGACTAAACAATTATGGTACATCCAAACGCTGGAAGTCAAAGATCGAGCAGACTTAAGAACGACATAGTAAGATTTCCAGAATAGTGTTGGGTTGAGGGGAGCAGTACCAATCGTACGCTATCTTTTGGACAAAAATCCGAAGTGGCTAATAAAGGAAATACACGTCTACACTGGAGAGTGCAAAGAATAGCTCGGAAGGGTCACAAAAGAAACCCCCAGCAGTTGAAAGGCAGGAGGTATCCAAGAGAAAGCTGGACACGAGTTAAAGGGAACAGCACAGATTCTAATCAGTAATATACTATGGCAAGAGGGAAAAGTGTCCAGCGTCAACTGCACTCACCTTCGATTTGTACATGAGGGGACCGGGAGGCGAGTGATGGCAGCTCAGTAGACCCAGGGAGCGAAAATTACAAAAATCTGGAAGCAGGTGGAGTTGGTCCCTGAAAACCTCATGTGGGTTTGCTAAACTGGTTCTTAACTCTAAGGAAGTTAGGCTCCTACCTTCCCACAGAGGCTGAAACACAGGGGCCCTGTGTCAGGCGTTGGCTGGAACCAACAGTAAATTGGCCAGTCTTCTCAGCACTGTAAGTGGACCTAGGGTCACCTTAGAGATGCTGCTAGAAACTCAGCGTTGTTGTTTGTTCAAGTCCTCCTAGGCCAGGGTTGACAGGCCTCGCTGACAGGAGGGCTCAGGGGAGCTGGGCTAGAGTTTGGTCAAGGAGACAAGCTTTGTGAGAGGGGCACATCACTGTAAGACACGTGGAGCTCTTTGAAATCTTTAACATGTGCATGTAATTTTTCAAAAAGATTTTTAATTTCAATAAACAATGAGGTCAGTGGAGTTGGTGTTGATCAACAAACGAAGGAGGTGGCCCTCCGGGTATCCCCCCACGGAGCGATGGCCGCCACCTTTAAAGGTGGCGGAGGAGCAGGTGGGCCCCGGACTCCTGCCCAGCCACCGGGAGGCAGGACTGCGGTCGGGAAGGCGCAGGCGCCGAGGCGCGCTGCGCCCGGAGCCCCGCCCGGCGGCCTGCACCTCCCCAGAGGCGCCACCCGGGTGCAGCCGCGGCGGCCGATCTGCGCAGGCGCCCACCGGACCTGAGCCCGCGCGGCCTGGCTCAACGCCAAGTCCCGGCGGAACCGCGGCGTCTCTCGCTTCCCGGAGTAAAACTCAAGATCTGGCTGACAAAGCAAAACCTGAAAACATCGCTAAAAGGGAAGATTACAGCCTCATGGTTCCACTGGGGCTCGAACCCAGGACCTTCTGCGCGTAAAGCAGATGTGCTAACCGCTACACTATGGAACCGCGCGCTGCAATGGCTCTCCAGGGTGAAGTAAGTGCACATAAAGACCTTTCTCTTTCCAGTGTGGGAGGAGACTGAGAGTTGATGCCCAGCGACCGCTTACGGAGAGGAACTATCAGAAGGATGTCGGGCCGCCAAGGGCAGCTCCCACCCACGCTTCTCCTCGGCTGCACGGGCTCCGCCACTTCTCCGAGAAGGAAGGCGCGGCCGGACCCGCGGCGGGTGTCCCGGGGCAGACGTTGCGCCTGCCTTGATGTAAGCAGCGCGGAAGGGTCCAACTGCCTGGCTCTGTGGCGCAATGGATAGCGCATTGGACTTCTAGACAGATGGAGGCATTCAAAGGTTGTGGGTTCGAGTCCCACCAGAGTCGCTTTTGTTTTGGGAAGTGAAGAAAAAACCCACCTTAACACCTTTAAAATTCCCCATCTCACTCGCGTACTATGAAAAGGAAGGAAACTCATTCCAACTCCCTGTGGTGTCTTCTCGTGTGAAGTTGTTGGGAGACCTGTCACCCGAGTCTTCCCAGTCGCCTTCAGGGGGCCCCAGGGTTTCCGGTGACTGGAGGCGGAGAAATTGGCACGACCTGGTAAATTTCGGAGATTTTTTTCGCCCCCACGTTGTCCTTTTACATCTCAATCCAAATTTTTAATTGTTTGGATACCTCCATAACTCTATATTGTTCAAGTTGACTAAAAGTAACTGGGAGCTCGTAGCGTACCAGAATGGCCGAGTGGTTAAGGCGTTGGACTTAAGATCCAATGGATTCATATCCTCGTGGGTTCGAACCCCACTTCTGGTAACAGCTCTTGTCCTTTTCCAAACACGAACTCATTCTTCGAGTTTCCCCAGGGCTTTCAAGATGGTAAACAAACAGTAAGGACCCTCTGTGTGTTTTCAATCTTATTAGGCTGAGAGACTATGATGGAATCAGAGTAACCAAGACGGCCGGAATGGTTACATGGCAATGACCTCTTATTCTGAGGGTATTTTTGCCAGACACAGAAAGTGTAGCAGCAAATTCAGAATTGATGGTTTGGAAAACTGAAAGAAAGGGTCTGTGTAAAACTGTACTACGTTGGGATGGGGGGAGTAAAAACATTCACCCTGTGAAATTAGTCGACAGTTATTTCTTAAGATCCTTTTTTTTTTTTATATATGAAATTTATTGACAAATTGGTTTCCATACAACACCCAGTGCTCATCCCAAAACGTGCCCTCCTCAATACCCATCACCCACCCTCCCCTCCCTCCCACCCCCCATCAACCCTCAGTTTGTTCTCAGTTTTTAACAGTCTCTTATGCTTTGGCTCTCTCCCACTCTAACCTCTTTTTTTTTTTTTTCCCTTCCCCTCCCCCATGGGTTCCTGTTAAGTTTCTCAGGATCCACATAAGAGTGAAACCATATGGTATCTGTCTTTCTCTGTATGGCTTATTTCGCTTAGCATTACACTCTCCAGTTCCATCCACGTTGCTACAAAAGGCCATATTTCATTTTTTCTCATTGCCACATAGTATTCCATTGTGTATATATACCACAATTTCTTTATCCATTCATCAGTTGATGGACATTTAGGCTCTTTCCATAATTTGGCTATTGTTGAGAGTGCTGCTATGAACATTGGGGTACAAGTGCCCCTGTGCATCAGTACTCCTGTATCCCTTGGATAAATTCCTAGCAGTGCTATTGCTGGGTCATAGGGTAGGTCTATTTTTAATTTTCTGAGGAACCTCCACACTGCTTTCCAGAGCGGCTGCACCAATTTGCATTCCCACCAACAGTGCAAGAGGGTTCCCGTTTCTCCACATCCTCTCCAGCATCTATAGTCTCCTGATTTGTTCATTTTGGCCACTCTGACTGGCGTGAGGTGATACCTGAGTGTGGTTTTGATTTGTATTTCCCTGATAAGGAGCGACGCTGAACATCTTTTCATGTGCCTGTTGGCCATCTGGATGTCTTCTTTAGAGAAGTGTCCATTCATGTTTTCTGCCCATTTCTTCACTGGGTTATTTGTTTTTCGGGTGTGGAGTTTGGTGAGCTTCTTAAGATCCTTTTGTATGCCAAGTGCTGTTCTAAACGCCGGGGTTATGGGAATGCAAAAAATTTTGGAAAAGGAAAAGTAAAAAAGAAAGGTAACAAAAAAGACAAGGTCCTCACCAACAAGATCCCTGTCCAGCGGCACTTGCATCACAGAGTGACAGAGGAAAGAGATGGTTTATAAACAAGCAAATAAACAGAATTTCAGATGGAAATAAGCGCTGTCAAGTAAATAAAACGGGGAGGCCCAATAGAGTGGCATAGAACTTTCTCAGGGCAGAGTTACTCCACTTGTGGAAATCATTCACCTTGACAGGAAGGTTCTCCCCCTCTCTCTACCAATCAAAAACTCCCAAGAACTCCCAAAATCTGCTCTCCAAATCTTCACTAAAACCTTCCCGTGACCCATGACCCTCATTCATTCCACAACAGGTTTTGAGAGCTTGATCTGTGCCAGCCACTGACCAGGCACCGGGGACACATGGGAACTCTCTGCCTCCCAGCAGAAACATTGGAGGAGGGAAGACTGACCCAATTAGACAGGTGTTGAAGGTAGGTTGTGGTGAGTGCAGCAGGAGTGACAGCCTCAGAGGCCCCCAGCGCGTGTAACCCGTAACCCGATCTGGAGAGGATCAAGCAGGGATCTCTGGACAAGTCCTCATCCCTGTCTTTAAAGTTCAGAGGGAACTTCCCAAACCAACGGAACTTGGAAAGTGGGGAGAGGATGGCATTTCAAGACTGGGGGGTTGGGGAGGACGGAAGGGAGTGGAAAAAAGCATTGCAGCTGTTAAATGACATGTAAACAGCTCCGGCTTCAGTGAACCCTCTCCATGCTGAGTAGTCCAGTTTCACACTGTTAACACTTGAGGACATACAGTTTGAGACTTTGGTTCTCAGTGTTTGGTACCTGTCGATCTAGTCTTGTCTCAGGAGAGCAGGAAGCAGATCTTCCCGCTCTCTCACACTCAGCACTGTACTGAGTGGGCCCTGTGAACAGAGCCCTGTTGTAAGAAGCTGAGGTTAGGCCAAAGGCTAAGCCCCCCAGGACTGACTTCCTAGCACAGGCAGCTCCTCTCCTGGGGGGTAAGGGGGGGGGGGCAGAAGCTGGTTTTGGTTTTCTTGGTAGAATCTAGACTTGTCATCTGATTCTTAGGGATCCACATCCTCATTTGTGAACGCTACCTTATCCATTTGTGGTTTTTCAATAGAGCGATTCCCCTCCCAAACCATGAGACGTGGAGGGACTCCCTCTCATCCTCTCCTCCCCCCCCCTCCCATTCTGGGAAGAAAATTTGTGCTTTTACCCTTTCTCTGCTGGGATCTGTAGAAAACACAGGATCAGGGATGCCTGGATTTGAAGGGCTCCCTGTGTGACCCCAGAAGGATGGAATAATTTAGCAGATTACATTTTTTTCATTTATTTTATTATGAAAAGAATGCATTTTTTTACTCCAATAACACAGATGTACCCAAAGGAAATGGTGAGAGCCTCCTCTTACAAAATGTAGCCATTTTTATTGAACTGTCTTCTATCCTTAAACATCTCATGTATAGGTAAACCCCAAATATACAAAATGTGTGATTAAAGAATGTATATTCATATACAGATCCTTTATTTTTTTCCCCACAAATATTATCCCATGCATATTGTATAGCACCGTGTGTTTTTGTTTAACATAACATGGATATCTTTCCATAACAGGTTACCTTAAACATTGCTCCTACTTCCTGATACATTTCATTCCTGATACGTTCCTGATCATACACATTTCCTAAAAGAATGCAAGCCTCAACGTTCCCCAACGTAAGGGAGTGTCTCTGAAGCCCAAGCAGGGCTAAAATGGTTGTGAGGTTCTCCATCATAGGATTCCCTTCCTTTCAAGGGATCTTGTCCAACACCCCAAGAAATCATATGGCAACAAGGGAGCAGGATGAATGAAAAAATTAGTTGAGTGCGAGACACAGCTGCCAGGATCATAGGACTTCCTCAACATATAAAATCCCACCTGGCCAAAACCTTTCAGCGAAAGCTCTGGGAAAATGTTCAGATTCCCTGGGCGACTTCCTGTTCGCTGTTCCCTCTGCTCAGAATTCTCTTTCCAAGACTACAGGGGCCCAGTTACCTTTCACAGCTCAGTTCAGGCTTCTCTATCCCCCTGGAAGACTTGGCTGCCCCTTCTGGTGTCGGCCGGCCGGGCGCCTAAGAAAGCCAGTTTCCCACCATCAAAGCGCTTGACTGCGTCTGTTAGTGTATCTTTCTGCTGCACTGAGGACCAGGACTGGGTCTTGGCAGCCTAAATTTGCTTAGTGCTGGAGAGCAGCATGCACTCGATGAACGTCTGTCGAGTAGATTATCAGACACCTAATCAATTATTCATAATGCGCCACCCACATGACGCTCTGGGGCTCTCCAAAGACCAACACTGGAATTAAAATCCCGCTGCTCAACCAGAAGCACGCCCAGAGTTCCTAAATCTGGAGACTTCTTTAGGGGATGTTCCCTTTAGGATGCTAGTACTTAGTTGGCGGGGGGGGGGGGGGGGGGGGGGGGGAGCTGCCCGGGGGCGGGGCAGGTGAGGCAGGCAGGTTTTTTTCTTTATAGTCTATCTCTGATGGGAGAGAAAACGATTCCATTCAGCCCAACACCCACTGGATCTTGATTTTGTAGTTTCACCTTCAGGAAATCAGTAAAAGGACTCAGGATATTAATTCAGTTAGAAAAGAGTGCAGCCACATGGCCTATTTCACTGCGGATAGGGTTAGGAGAGGGCCTCCCTTGCGAGCCCGGATAGCTCAGTCGGTAGAGCATCAGACTTTTAATCTGAGGGTCCAGGGTTCAAGTCCCTGTTCGGGCGGAGGTTATTTTAAATTCCAGAAACAAATTTGAGATTGTTAACACGACACTTAGCGAACAGGTGAGGGATCATGCAAAGCCCACTGGGCTCCCTTCCGTGCCGGGGGGGAGGGTCACCCCCTGAGGGCCAGACTGGCCTCGGACTTCGCGCATGAGCACAGTGCCTGATTACGAGCCTTCCACGCTCAGGCTTTTCTCTTCCAACTTTCGAGTGTTACGGTGCCTTCGGCTGTTTTTTTCCTTGAAACTTCTGTGTATTACTTTTATATACAAAAGTCTATAGACCCACAACCAATAAACTGCACCCCCGTCATTCCCGACAGCAATGCTCCTGACGGTAATTGCGCAGCGTTTGGCCAGGAGCACTTGTTGGCGCCCCGTTTCTTAAAGGCGCGGTGAGAAAGCAAAGGTTCCAAAGATTCTTTCAGATAGAGACACGTGCTTCTGAGTCACATTTCCGGCTGGGAACCATCCTTTACCAGATTTCTGACGCGCCCACGAGGGTCCCTGGCTTTTGGGTCTGGCTTTGCAAAGGTTTTTGAAGGCACGTCTGTCGCCCAGGAGAAAAACTTGCGAGCCTGGCGCGCTGACCACACTGGGAACTGCAAACAAACACTACGGAGCCTAGTGTGCGGTAGTGCGGGGCATTCCACGGCTCGGAGCTTCCCGACTAGGACTAACCGTCCGAACCTTCCCCTGTAACACCGTAGCCTCCGCCAAGCGCGCGCGCTGAGACCCGCACGGCCGCTGCGCAAGCGCGAGGGTGAGCACGCGCGTAAGAGACCCGCTTCCCCGCAACAGACACACAACCGCTGCGCACGCGCAAGGGTTGGCCCGAGCTCTGAGCCCAGCACCGGTGCTGCGCAGGCGCACGCGGGGGCCCTGGGCGGGGCTCTACGGAAATGAAAGCACCCTAGTCCCATTGGGAGTCGGCAAAAACCCTGCCGAAACCCGGGATCGAACCAGGGACCTTTAGATCTTCAGTCTAACGCTCTCCCAACTGAGCTATTTCGGCGGAGGCAGGAGTTCTCGCTACCCTGTTAAGGAAATTTAACAGAAAGAAAGAAAAAAGAACTTTCTCTTATTTCCTCTGCCTTTCCAGTTCCTAATTACGTTCTGAGGTTTGGAGAACAGTGAAAATTCATCCCTGTCATATGAGGAGGATTTCGCGTTCTTCCTAATGCTTTCTCTACCTCTCCCCAGAGCCCTAAAAAGAGTAAACGGCCACTTACTAACAAGTGCCTACTGTGTTCCCAGCCCATGATTTACGTGGTCTTAGTCGATCCCCACCCGCCTCACCCCTGCCGTAAGGTTGATTTCTAAATGAAATAACTGATTCGCCTCAAATCATCCAGAATTGAACCAGAGCTGTCCAGCTTCAAAGCCCAAAAGGTCTTGGTCAAAACAGATGTTAGGGTTTGGGGTTTTTTTGTTTGTTTTTTTCTTTTTTCTCACTTTCCCCCCTATGGGGAAAGGCAGAGAGAGTGAACTTGAATTGAGGAGGGAGGTAAGAACTAGGAGTCCTCAATGCTCTCCACCCCTGTCCTCTCCTTGCCTCAGCCTGCTCTATTCTTGTTCAGGAAATAATTGGAGCAAAGACACTTCACTTTTCAAGGTTGCCAAAAGTGCACTTGATCACTTTCCAAGGGACTCCCTCAGAGAGAAGAGGATAAATTCGAGTGTCTGCCACAGCTCCTCGCCTTCTTTCTCTCCTGGGATGCCAGGTTGGCCCCATGATTCAATTTCTTCAAGAAAATAGCCTGACTGGCCCAACCAAACCACTCCGCTCTTGCTGTCCCTTCAGCACCTATCAACCAACACAAATCACATAAACATGTGCTTATGATCTTGGGCATATTGGGAGTATGTTTCCTTGAAATGGTTCCTTAACCTGTTTCCATATGTATCCGTTTTTCCTCCCTAGATTGAAAACTCTTGGAAAGAAAAATAATGATGGTAACAGCTACAATATTGAATGCTTACCTTGGGGCAAAACTCTACCAAGCACTGTGCATGCCTTGTTACTCATTTAATCACACGTTCATAAGTTAGATGCTATTGTTCTGATTCCCTCTCTTCTGATGAAGCTGCGCTTTGGAGACGGAGCTAATCGTGGGTGTGTGTAGGCACAGCATAAGGCGCTCCAGCGTGAAGGGTGAAGGCCCTCCCTCCCTCTTGAGTGCTACCTCCATCCGGGTCCTGCTCCACTAATCAGGACTCCCTGGGGAGCACAGTCCATCAGCTGGGGGGGGGGGGTGCAGCTGACTCAATCAACCTACACTCCCATCCTGCTAAGGAGATCAAGATGGACTTTCTTCCGTTGCCTGGCAGAGACAAGAAAGGCTCAATCTCTAGTGAAGCAAGGAGGTACCTTCCCCTCCACCTACCAGGGAAATTAGTTTTAGTCTTTCTCTTTTGTCCACAACCCAGCTTCCTCAATACTTCTCAGGAGCCGAAGGCTTCCCTTGTTAGACTGTAGTCAGTGCGAGCTGACTCTTTTTGTCTTTGTGATACCAGGACTTGTCCCACCCCAGCCCCTTGAAGGCACTCTTTCCAACACGCACGTTCTTCCTCCCACGGCAATGCTGCCATCTCCGCCTCACTTTCTCCCCTGTGTTCAGGGTCACACTTGGGGTTGGGGAGGAGAGAGAAGACTTCATTTAGAGAGAACACCGCTCTATTTGGTGTTTCGGTTTCTAAATGGCCTTCTCTTCCTTTTCAGCGTGCAGAAATATTCTCTAGAAGAGTAGTAAAGTGGCGTGTAGGTGCAGGAACCGTGCAGTAATCCCAGACACCTAGCGGGAGGGAACCCCAGAGAGAGGGTCAGCGGGGACCGCCCGCAGGACAGCGAAGCAGGACGGTGACCGGGGGAGTACAAGGGACGTCCTGAAGCATTCGTTCCCCCTTCCTGTGAATACCGCGGTAATTGGGACCTCTGTGGCCCCGCCGGTGGTTGCAGAATAAAGCAGTGTATTTAATTCCCTCGAACAATGCACTGCGAGCCTCCCAGGGGGCTTTGCACAACGGTTTGCAATGTGTGTCCTCGCTGGGACGCGGCTTTTCCTCGCAGCCTACAAGCTCCAGGATTTTACTCGCTTCTCGGAAAGCACCCGGATAACGAAAGCTGATCCTGAACGCTTGTTCTTGTTTTTAAATTATTAGGAAAAAGTTTTGTTGTCGCGCCCGAACAGGGACTTGAACCCTGGACCCTCAGATTAAAAGTCTGATGCTCTACCGACTGAGCTATCCGGGCTCACGGGAAGTTCCTCCCTTCGGTGCATGAAGACCCTGTTGTTTGCGCTGCGAGCTAACAGCACCGCCCAGAACGAGCTCCCGGATTCGTCCTTCGCGTGTGACTAATCCAATTCCGGCCCACGGACCCCGCGGGGACGGGAGGTAAAGAGGAGAGCATGCGGGGATGGTGTCAGGTCGTTCTTTGGCAGCTGAATGCAGATTTCTTAAATATAACAAAATAAAACGCGCCCCCTTTTATTTAGAGACTCCTTGGCAAACATGAATCTTCAGTTCTGCAAAAGCCTGAAGAGAGAGGGGAAGCCATTGCTTCACTGCACACCCCCCCACCCCCACCCCGGCCCACGCATGTCTTTGCCCTAAAAGCAAAGAGCACAGGCTCGGAGACCACGGTTCCGTGTTAAAGATGGCAGGTGTCCCTTCTTCCGAGAAGCACCACTTTGCAGTCCCTTCTCCTCAGGTGCCCACCTCAAAAGAAGCGCGAAGCTGAGGAGCTGAAAGAGGCGACCAGGGCTCGGGAGAAAGCGCTAGCAGCCACCCTGGGCCCAGAGAGCGCGCCCCCGCCCCGCCCCCTCAGGTTCGGCCTCTGCGCACGCGCGCTCCGCCCTGCGGGGGCAAACCCGTCTCCCTTCACCAGGACACGCTATTTGCACATTACAGATCCCCTGCTACCTTTCGGTCCTCTGGGTCTTTACACACGTTCCCTCCAACTGGCATGCTACCTTCCTTTCACTCCTTCCCCCTCGCCTGTCAGTTTAACTGCCGTCCTCCCTGGGTAGCACCTTCTGATGACCAGCACCATCCCTAGTCTTCTCCTTCCCTGCCCCTGTGGATCTGATGGGGAAAAAAACCAAACCCTGACCTTCAGAGGGAAAAATCATAAGATGGCCCACAGGACTGATAGGGAATTCCAGGCCCCGCCTGAAGACTCTCCTTCTGGGGTCTTCTTCCTGCCCCGCTTGCCTCGCAGCATATTGCCACTAATGCGGAAGTAGCAGACTATACATTGTCCCCCCATATGCTAATGCTGGTGGCTCGGATCTTCGGAGAGACCTTCTCCCCTGAGCCCATCGATGTAAATCAACCTCCGATCCTCCAAGCTCTCCGAGTGCCGCTTGGTTCTTCCGTCAGCGATCCAGCCTGGTTCCGTAACAGATCTACTACACCCCAAACCTTTGGGAGCCTCATAACCAGTGCTTTAATAGAGGAATATTCAAGTGCTTTGGCAACACAGATGGACAATTAGAACGCGGGCAGAGTAGAACGTGGTAGGGAAAAAAAAGACATTAACTGGGTAGGTGGATGCCACCAGGGCAAGAATGGTGATTCAGGCAGACACCCTGTATTCTCTGAGCGTCTTGCTTGGATCCCAAGTACTTCCCGCAGAGATCCTCCTCTCCTCAGGCTGGAAACTGGGGAGGTCCACAGTGAAAGAGAGAGATTTTAAGAAATTGGCCCACAATTGTGGGAGCTGGCAAGTGCAAGGTGGGTAGGCCAACAGACTGGAAATTCCAGTAAGAGTTGATGTTGTAGTCTTGAGTTTAACTTCAGGAAGGCAGCAAGCTGGAAGCCCAGGCAGGTTTTCTATTTACCAGCTTGCAGACAGTGCCTTCTTCATCAGGAGACCCCGTTCTTAAAATCTTCAGATGACTGAACAGAGGCCCAGCCACATTCCAGAGCATCATCTGCTTTACTCGAAGTCTACTGATTTCCATGTTAATCACACCTAAACACCTTCACAGCAAGCAACATCAGGACTGGTGTTTGGCTAAACAACCGCAGCCTAGCCAAGGTGACCTATAAAATTCCCTGTCACACATGCCAATGTACATCATGCAAACTCTCAACTACCCAATTTTTTAATACATCATTTTCTTTTCCTTCTTTTTGACCATTAGATTTCAAGAGTCCCTCATCAAAATGCATCCTTCCACCCAAGAACCCAAAGATGTGGGGGACAAAGCCCCTCATCAGCTAGCATATTGGCACAGATGAACAGAAAGGGGAGGGCATATAAATAGGTTCCAAAGCAGTATTTCTCCATGTTGCCTTTCATCACATCTAGGGTTTTTAGAATATGATAACTGAATCACCATTCTCTCTCTCCATGTCCCAGCCTGGCACCCAGCCCAAAAGAAGCCATGCCTAAGTGTATTTTGTTCCATTGCACTACCTTGAGTTGAGTGACTCATCATCTTAACAAGTTATATTAATAATAATAATGACTATCATCATCATCATCATCCAGCCCAGAGCCTCCAAATCCCCCCTCTCCTCCACCCCCATCCCAGGCTAGTGTAAACAACTCTGGAAGCCTGGGTCAGGTTGGACGGTTTGATTCCCTGTGTTTCCTGGGAATCCCTGCTATGGCCTCCTCTGATGGTGATGGTCGCAAACCCATTTTGTGCATTTCGAGATTTTGAGAATAAGGAACTACCAGTCTGTTGTGCAAATCCGGATCATCCTGAGTAGTTTCTCAGTATAATTGCGGGGGCGCGGGGCGCAGGGGGCGCATCGAGTTCAGAGCATATGTATGTGTATGTGATGTCCAGCAGCGGTTTGTGATTTACCAAATAAAAATTTAGTTACATTTAAGTTTCTGGGAAACGAGTGTGTACTTCGTATGATCCACGCAGTATTTGGAACATGCTTATACTAAAAAACATTTGTCCTTTCTTTGAATTTCAAATTCAATTGCGTGTCCTGGAATTTGATTTGATAACCCTGCTGTAGACATGAACCAGAGAGGGCTGCCCAAACCACCGCACCATCACCACCACCACCACCACCACCGCCACCCAAAGCTGACCTAGGTGCTTGTTTCTGTTAAACCAGGTGGACCAAACCGAAATCGAAGGTTTCCTTGGCGGAGAGAGAAACGGGATGTCGGCATCCCCATCGAGCCCCGCGCGCCCCGCGCTCCGCGCCCCGGCGCGTGGCAGCTGCGTGGCCGTCAAGCCCCCTGCGGAGACCGGGCGCGCCAGGGGCTCCGACCCGCGGGGAAAGGTTCTACCTCCAGCAGCTCCCGGAACGTCGCTGGAAACAGGAAAGAAGAGAGAAGGCTAGACTGATCAAGCGAGAGCTGTGTAGGACGTGCGGAGAGCGTGGTCTCAGCCAGATCCAAGGTCAGGGAAGGGACCCTGACTTTAAACTGAGCAGTTTAAAAGCAACGACATAAAAAAAGGCCAGTCCCTCCGCGCCTACACCCCAAGCTCGTGTGCGTGGAGGATGCCCCCCAGGGTGGCAGCCTGGGATTCTTTCATTAGAAGACGTGTACTGCTCCCTGGAAAGGAGCTGCCCACGGGCAGTGACCTCTAAAACCACTGCCGAAACCCGGGATCGAACCAGGGACCTTTAGATCTTCAGTCTAACGCTCTCCCAGCTGAGCTATTTCGGCAGCTTATAAAAGCTGTTTTCCGTATTTCCATAATAAAATAGTATTTGTTCCGTTGTCACAGAAGAGGTCAGAATAGATTCAGCTGGAGGTAAGCATCTAGCAAATATTATAGAGGTGATAAAGCAAAGCCTCCCCGTGTATAAGCTAGAAATGACAAATAATTTTACTTTTCTCAGTTGTTTGGACTCAAGAAACGTATGGAACTGAACAGGACGGCCATGTGTAAAATGTGACTCTTCAGTGTCACCTCCAGATGAGGTATGCGTAGAGTCGCGGCATCTGTATGTTAAAAGCATTGATTTGCCAAACCTAAGTCGTGAAAATATGCCTCCGTTTTTGTAACCCCACCTGGACATCTTTAAACTCTCAAATATATAGACACTGTCAAAACATGGGATTGGCTGAGACTCTCTCAAACTCTAAGAAGCAAGCTGTGGTTTAATAATATCTCCTAATAGGTTAATTTTATTCCACCTATTTCATAACTTTTCATCCCTAACATTCCCATATATAAAATTGAGCTAGCCCTAGCGCTAACTGAATCAGGCTCTCTGCAGAGGGGGCTCAGGACTGTGTACTTTGTAAATTGACCAGGTGAAATTTAATGTGCAGCCTCCCTCAGTCTCACAAAAACTATTACCAAGAGATATCTACACTTTCAATCGCTTACCCAACCTCTTCATGGGGACATCCAGCTCAGAATGTCCAAAAATGAACCGTCCTCCCCTCTAAACTTACCTTTCTATCACCTGTCTGCATTTCCCGAGGCAGAAAAACACAGTTTCTTCCCTCTCTGCTCGCCACCCATAATCAGACCCAAGTGCTGTTCATTCAAGTTCAGTAGTTCTGGACTCTCTCCACTTCTCTTCATCCTCACATCTTCCCCAACCTCTTCATTGATCTTCCCACCTGTAATTCACTTTCCGCACTGGAACCCATCACCCTGCTTAAAAATCCTGCACAGGCTCCCTACTTGAGAGCAAAGATGAAGACTTCTTTCTTCAGATAGGATATAGCCTTCCAGAAGCCCCTTCCTCTCTCCAGCGCCAGATCAGTGCTTTCTCCTTGACTCTGAACTCCAGCGACTCACGCAGCCACCCAAGCTCAGGATGCTTTCCTACACTGCTCTTCATCTTCGTCCACGCAGTGTTCTATACATTGCCCTTCCCTATTAAACCTGTGACTCTCATCTCAGATACATTCTCCTCCTTCTAGAATTCCTCTCTGACATGTCTCCGTCGCCCCCCCGCCCCTGCAGGCTGGTGGCCCTTCTCCGGTGCTTTCACCAGCTCTTATTGCCTGTTTGTCAGAGCTCTTTCTCGCCACGTGTATCCTTAATGTATGTTACATAGCAGACTGGAGTCGATGCTGAAAGAGAAGGAAGAGAGAATGGAGAGAGAGATAGGGAAGAGAAGAGAGAGAGAAAGCAAGCCATATCTCAGGGCCAATTGTTTTTTTTTTTTTTAATGTTTTTATTTATTATTTTTGAGAGACAGAGAGAGAGAAAGAGAGAGAGAGCATGACGGTGGAGGGACAGAGAGACGGGAACAAAGCTTCCAAAGCAGGCTCTGTACTGACATCAGAGAGCCCAAGGCAGGGCTTGAATTCATGAACCCCGAGCCACTAGATCATGACCTGAGCTGAAGTCAGATGCTCAACCGGCTGAGCCACCCAGGCCCCACCCCCCCACTGGTTCTTTATTAACTTTTAAAATCACCTGGTTAAACTCAGATGTGATCTCTGCAAGGTTGTTTATAGGAGATTCTGAGCTCTTTAGTTCTTGCCTTGAAAGAGACCTCATCTGGCCACCCTGCCTCCGTGAACTGAAAAGGTAGTAGGGAGGAAGGTCTGAGGAGAATAGAACTACCCATTACTTTATGAGCTTGGAAGGGAAAACCATGAGCGGCTTGGAATGCTTCCCACAGGGCAGGGCAGATCACTGGGCAAAAGCTTTATAAACTTTTAGAAGCAAGCTCTAAATTTTGACAGCAATCTTAGAGTTTCACAGGGTATACACCTTATAGTGAAAAAATTCCAAAGAAGATTTTTCTACACCTCTTTTTAGGGTTGGTTTTCATTTATCTTGCTGAAAGTAGAGTAGGCCCTTGCAATGTGTGGGACCTCAGAGGTCCCTGACAAGTGTACTAATTTGTACTTTTGCTGGGTCATCATTTTGAAGCTTGAGTATGGTAGACCCTTCGGGATCCACATCCCAGCCAATCAGGTCACAGTAGCCCATGAAAAGACTAAAGAAAGGATTGTTACTATGTTCCAGCTACATTTGCCCCTTTTGGATGAAATTGTGTAGCACAGTGCTATTCAAGATTGCCGGATGTAGGTCTCACAAGTGCAAGGGTCTACTGCAATGTTTTTAGCTTGCCAGAAAAAAACCTGGTAAGTTGCTGAATTACCTACCGTCAAGCCCGGCAGTGTGAATCAGGCAAATGACTTGAACAGATGAGTGGCCTTCCCAAGAACCAGGCTAGAACAATCCCTGGAGACACAGCTCATTTTTGTGGACTTGAGAGCCTTGGGAAATCAAGGAGCCTGGAGGCTGAACCTCAAGGCTGCTCTTTCCTGCAGATCGACCTCCAAGGTGGCACTCTCCACATCACTAAGCCTCTGCATAATATGACCTAATCCAGGAGGAAATGACTTAACTGCCAGCTGCCTTCCAACCCACTTTCTCTTAGGACACAAAGTTGTAGGAGGTCACAGACTCGGTGGTCAGACAACCCAGCTTTGGATTCGAATGACTGTGCCCAACCATGCGCTGTGTGACCTTGGGTGAATTTAGGGTTTTTTTTTTGTGCCTTTTCCCAGTGCCTTTTTCCCAGTGCCTTTCTTCATATTCAACACGACGATTCTAACATTTACCTCTTAAAATTGTGTGTGAGCCAGACAATGTTCAGAATCTCTAAGTCAGCCTGCTGGGCCCAGGAGCAGATGCCCAGTCACAGGGCAGGGCCCGAGCCTGCCCTGATGTGCAGCCTATCTGGGTCCTTTGATTCCTTTGCCCACCTCCCCCCTGCCCTGAACCTTACAGTGAAAACCTAACCAAGCCTTTTCACAGTCCTAATGCTCTCCAAGGCCTTTAAACCAATCCTCCATTGCTTACATTTCAAAGTACAGAATTGAATCCCTACACGAAACAGCTAAGAATCTGAGAATCTAAATGGGCAAGAGAAATTACATTCAAGAAAACTTTTATTTTTGGAGGTGAAACAGGCTCAACATCAAAAGCACTAGACACGATTCCCCTATAACCAAGGTGGGACTCTGACGGTTACATGCCATCGAAGAGGAAGGGCCTGTTGAAACTACTCTGCTGTCCACGGGCCCTTGAGAATGTTGCCAAATGCTTGGAACGCCTAGAAACCCGTGCCCCATTCTTCTTTCAATTTCTCGCAAAGATCAGCTGCCCGCTTCCCAAGAACAAACCAGCACTGGGTCAGTCCTCCAGGCCCTCCTCCACCACTGCTTCCCTGGTGGGAGTACAAGTGAATCAGACAAACGATATGACTTTTTAAAAATTATTTAATTTAGTAGTTTTCTTGGAAAAAAAAAAACAATAAGGCAAAAAAAAAAAAAGAACGAAAATATATATAGTTTTGTTTCAATGTGACTTCATTTCACCTGAAGGACTCAAAGCTTCTCCCTTAGCAGGAATCTGACTGGGGATCAGGCTGGAAATGTAGTGCAGATGGTAAAGGAAGAAGGGGAGGGGCGGGGGGGGGGGGATAAAGCAGAGCTGTTCAGTTTGGTTGAGGAATCCCCGCTCTGGCTGAAGTCCCTTGATTAGGTCACAGCCTTTACAGGCCTCCTTGCAAGAAGGCCCAGCGCAACCCCGCGCTTACAGTGGGAATCGGGGTCTTAGAGGAAACTCCCCGGCGGCTGCCCCTTTCTCAAGTGCATCACAGATAGGAAGGGAGGGATGGCGAGGAAGGAACAGAAGTACTAATTTGTCTAGTGTAAATCCCATTTCCGTGCAGGGATGGCTTCCTCTGGAATGATATTTCCCCCAGGACCCACACTGGCTGAGGCTCAGCAGTTAAGGAACAGAAACAAAAAACACTAACAAAAAGCATACAAGGAAGGCACCTCAATTTGTGATCCTCAACCAAGGGTGGGCTGCACAGGGGTAGATCTCTGAACAGGACAGCTAAAACAAATACAGAATACAAAATGAAGGAAGCCAAGGCCCGACAGGCGTGGTTCTCTCACCCACCCCAACATGACGGCACTTTCGGCCCCACGTCCCGGGAAGAAGTTTCTTTTGGGAATCAGCTGTGTATGCTGCGATTTGGGCAGAGGTGGAATTAAACTGGAAATCACCGTCCTCTCTACCCACGCTCTTCCTAACAGAAGAAGGAAAAAAGGCGGGAAGAGTTAGGATTTCATTTTTAAGAGTCAGGCAATCAGGAGAGCAGAATCTAGACAGCAGTGGGCAGGCACTCCATGACACAGACCAGGGATCGAGTCCCTGCTCAGTAACTGCCAGATGTGACCCTACACAGGTTCTGGATCTGCCTGCCCCTAAAAGACGGAAGACAGGGGAGGCCCCAGCCCACATCAGTGTGTCCAAGAGAGAGTCCCAGGGAGACAAATGATACCAAAAAACAAGATTCTTAATGGGAAGGAGGAAGATCAAACAAAAAAAATTAGATTTTTCTCTACATATATATAATATACAGGTATTTAACACATTATTCTAGAGGTGGCTCCAGTCCGTAGGGCTTGAGAGATGGTGAAAACTTTTGTTCCAAATTAAGTCCTTCTCTCAAATTCTGAAGGATGTCAGAATAGGGCAGGTAGTGCTTTGCTCCGCACGGGGGCCCAGACCCAAACTGGTATCGTGCTGAGAGAGAGGGAGATGGGGGTGGGGGCAAGAAAGGCAATGAAGGATGGGGGTGAGGAGGAATGGGGACGGCAAAGTGACTAGCGGTCTCTTCCATCCTGCTTTGTGTTCTCAGAAGTTCTCGGCCTGACGAAGTCCAGAAAACTCCCTTGTGAGGATAACGTGACCCTCCTACCAACCACCAAAGCAGCCTCCGGTCGCTGTCAAAGAGGGAGGACCGCAGAAGGGTATTTTACGCAAGATAGAAACTTCTAAGAATGTCACTCTGAATATTCCAACCTTACAGAACAAGCCCCCTCGCCAGCGTTCCGATACCGCAGTTACCTCTGGGTGGACACCCCATTAAACTGACCCCGTCTGTGACCCCGCCTCATAACGCCACGCCTAAGCTCCACTGCAGTCATTCACGATGCCTCCGTTGGTAAGTCTTATGTGCTTCCTCTTTGAAGGAACTTCTAAATTCAGCTCTTGCTCTGAACAGCACCAAAAATGCCCCTGAATCATAATCTCATGCGGACCTTGGCTGAGCAGGATACTACAGGGGAGGGTGAATGACGTCATCTTAAAATGGGGGCAGAGGGAGAAGGAAGAGTCGAGAGTACTTGACTTTGCAGAAGGGCTGTAACGCTAACTTTCAGCCACTCACCCTCCCCCTTACAAACATAGGTATCTAGTATGTCGATTTCAGTTTCAATCAGCTAAGGCAACCAGCCAATCACCACCACTGGTGTCTGCTTCTGGTGATTGATTTGGAAAAAATGATTGGTTAAGACAGACAAACTGGAGGAAAGCGCTTGGTAAGAGTCACAAATGCCAGCTTTCCCGCACATCCTCTGTCATCTTCTCCTTTGGATCCTCCTCCTGTTTGTTGCTGCCATTTCAGAAAATGTCCGGGCATGAGGTCCAGTCCTGTTTTTCTTTACATTCCCAGTATCCTCCCCTATAAATATGGGTTAACTCCTTGGTAACAGGGTCCTTCTTCCGCTCAAACCACAGTGCTTTATAGGGATCGTACGGTGTGCCTAAAGGGAAAGCGGGGGGAGAAAGCGGAATGAGAGCTGAAACACGCGAAGTGATTCTCCACGCATCAAGAAATAGAGTAGAAGGCAGGTTCGTTACCATCCTCGGTGGCTTTCATAGCTTCTGCTTCTCTCTTCTTCCTGGAAAGTCTTTGTTTTTCCTCCAGGCGCTGCTTCTCAGCATTGGCTTCATCCCAGCGCCCGTTTTCCATCAGTCTCTGGTCGGGCCGCAATCTGCTGTCTGTGGGGGCAGTGCCACTTTCCCAGGCATTGAGCGTGAGAGCGAGCTCTGAGAAGTAGTACATGTTTTCTGCGTTCTTCCTGCAAGTAAAGGATGGGGAAGAGAAACGGTGATGCCAGAGCCCAGGGCCTCGTTAAGGAGCAACGACCCAAAGACGACCTCCCCGAAGCTGTTCTACAGATGGACAGACTCTAGGACCAGGTCAGGCTCCCCTAGTTAAGAGACCCAGACTGGACCATCCCCCATCCCCTCCCCTAGCATCACTTGTGCCAGCAGTCTGCTGGGCTTGTGCTGTGCTCAGCGGAGATTAAGAAGAATGGAAGGGAACATTCTGCTAAATGAACTTTCTTATTCCTATTTCCTTCGCTTTCTTTTTAACCTGTTCTGGGATAATCTTGCTGTTATTATACACTGGGTAAATGAGATGACAGGAGACAAATGGCCTCCGTCTTCATTCCGAATTCCCGTATATCATCTCAGAGACCTTTAGATGGCCACTGGGTCTCAGGCTAAATTGTTTTTTCTTTTAATGTTTTTTTAACATTTTTGAGAGAGTCAGAGCACAAGCGGGGGAGGGGCAGAGAGAGAGGGAGACACAGACTCTGAAGCAGGCTCCAGGCTCCAAGACATCAGCACAGAGCCGGATGCGGGGCTTAAACTCACAAACTGTGAGATCATGACCCGAGCGGAAGCTGGACACTCAACGGAATGAGCCACCCAAGCGCCCCTCAGGCTAAATTGTTAACAGGTGGTAGGCATCTTTCTCCTCCAGCCACTTCTGAAGAGGTTTGTTTGTTTGTTCTATTTTTGAGAGAGAGAGTGTGAGTGTGGGAGGGGCAGAGAGAGAAGGGGACAGAGAATCCCAAGCAGGCTCTGCACTGTCAGCACAGAGCCTGACGTGAGGCTCAAACTCACGAATGGTGAGATCATGATCCGAGCTGAAGTCACTCAACCGACTGAGCCACCTGCTTTTGAATAGTTTTGCTCTAAATTATAAATATTTCTTGGCAGATGTGACTTGCCTTGTTTCAGCTTTCCTGACAAGGCACACTACAACTCAAATCACACAATGACCACCTTCTGGTTATCTCTCCAAAAGTTCTGATTTCCCTGGCTGATCCCTCACATAATTCAGTGGGAAGGAAGGCAGAAATGCCATCAACACTGCTCCAAGGTTGAGGTCAAAGTGTTACCTGGAGAGCCGGGATATGGATACTCACGGTAAAGGGTTCCTTTTCCATAGCATGACCCTGCTTTCCTCTGCCTCATGGCCTCTCTGTCGAGCATCACCCCCATTTTCCCCAATGACTGGTTGTACTTTGAAACAATCCATTTTTTCATCCCATGTCCCCAGAAGGGCAAAGTGAACTTTTCCTGATGGATCGGTCACTTCCCCGGTCACCTGCAAGGGTGGGGAGCAGGGCTTTGGAGTACGGCAGTCGGCGTGATGTAGCTTACCTGACTATCCTGGCAAGCAAAGTCCTAGGGTAAATACTGGTTAAATCCTGCTATGGCAAACACCGTGGAGCCACCCAGATTATTTTGGTGTACTTTTTTGAGCTGTGTAAAATAAATGGCCATGAGCTGGGTTTCCTCATTTTGTGGTACAGGGATTTTTGTTGCAATGATATACGCAGGGAAAGGATCTGACTGGTACTTGGAATTATGGTATTTTCTTCTCCCTGGAAGTCAGACAGCCACAAGCAGATTTCATCCCCGACTCTTCACTGTCCATCAAAACTCATGGCACAATTCCACTGTGGTGGTGACGCAAGACTCGCACTCAGACCTCACAGAGGTCAAACTGCCCATCCTTCTTCCTGAAATCCTTTTATTGGTCCTTCCTCTGTGCTTCCCATTTCCAATCTCTCATTGCTCTTGACTTTTCCTTTCTTACTCAATGTCTTTCCCAGAAAAGAAAGGATTTGGTTTGGTAATGCAATCTAGTCTCCCTTCTCGCTGACTTTCTCCTTTACCTCTCCTTCCCTGCCGCCCTCCCCCTCCCCCCACCCCTGCCAAATCACCACATACATATTTAGGAGATGTAGATATATGTATGTCAGACTGTCTATCCATCCATTATCTACACCAACCCCAAAG
This sequence comes from Lynx canadensis, assembly GCF_007474595.2. Classification (NCBI taxonomy): domain Eukaryota; kingdom Metazoa; phylum Chordata; class Mammalia; order Carnivora; family Felidae; genus Lynx; species Lynx canadensis. The sequence continues at coordinate 104,309,836 of NC_044312.2, forward strand.
GAGCAGGCTTTCTAAGAGATACACGCTAAGGAAAAACATTTAAACTCAACTTTTCTTACCTTTCTTGCTACATCACGAGAGAAGTAGCTATAAGGAACAAATTTAAGATTGCACTTGTCGCCCGTCTTGTGATTCACAATATCAATTTCACCGGACTAGAAAACAAAAGGCATCATGGATTGATTTCATTTATTTATTTGTTTATTTAATGTTTACTTATTTTTGAGAGACAGAGAGAGGGGGTGAGCGGAGGAGAGGCAGAGACGATCCAAAGCGGGCTCTGTGCGTGCTGATAGCAGACAGCCCGATGCAGGACTTGAACTCATGAACCGAGAGATCATGACCTGAGCCAAAGTAGGTCACTTAACTGACTGAGCCACCCAGATGCCCCTTATTTATTTTTAATGTTTATTTATTTATTTTGAGGGAAAGAGAGTGTGCAAGCAGGGGAAGGGCGGCGAGAGGGGATCCCAAGCATGCTCCGTGCAGTCAGCACAGAGCCTGACATAGGACTTGATCTCACAAACCATAAGATCATGACCTGAGCCGAAATCAAGAGCCAGGCACTTAACTGACTGAGCCACCCAGGTGCCCATGGCTTGATTTTATCAGTCCCAGGGGATCTGAATGTCTGCTAGACCCCATGCCTCATAATTCCTCACTTTTCCATCTTACACTCTTGGACTCCATTGCTTATGGCTTCCGGTCTCAGCTGACCCGAGAAGCCACGGAACCTTGGTATTCAGAACCTTGGTATTCCAGGTTGGGATCAGGACCAAATGCCTTCTGGTTTTCTTTCAATTGTGTGTCACGTTAGGTGGCCTATGATATGCCCCTCAACACATATGCTGATATTCACATAACGGTTTGCCTTTTCCAAACCAGGCCCTTGTCAGCAAACTGACAAGTAATTAGATGTTATTTTAGTACAGTTCTTACACTTGTGTATTTTGTTAAATACTTTTCAATCTCTACATATTTGTCATGGGTCTCCAGTGATACAGTAACTCTTCGAGGACAATGTCTTATCTGATTTTGTATCCCCAAGACCTAGACTCTGCCTGGCAGTAAATGTCTGATGAATAACGAAAGGATGAAGAGTAGGAGCCGTGTTTATTATTTTCCTGTACTTTCATAGTAGCCGACACAGTCCTGATAGAGCAGTCATTGAATGAATATTATAAACTGGTCATTTACAAGTAAGAATTTGTGGTATAGAAACTCGGGAAGGTTGGGGTGGGGCTACTGGCTGAGAGCAATTCGTTGGGAGAGGTGGATAAATCAGGGGCAAGTTCAATCCGGGGCAAGTTCACATGCCCTGGACACTGCAAAGACGTACCTAAGAAGGTATTCTTCTGAACTTCAGTACACTTTGGGCACCTCTGCTTACCTGATCTATCCACAACTTGCCCACGATAATGTTGTGTACCGTTGTGGTAACTTTTTTCCAAGTGTAGTGGTGCCCAGTTGCATGGAAAATACAGTGGATGCTACCTGGAAACAGAGAGGTACACAAATTAAGCCAAATGTTAGGATAATAGCATCACTTCAGGTACAAATAATGGATTAACTTTCTTCTATTAATATTTCTCACTTTGAAAAGGAAAACAATAAACCAAAAAGGATTTATAATTTTTTTAAATGTTTATTTATTATTGAGAGACAGAGTGTGAGTGGAGGTGGGGGCAGGGGGGGGGGGCAGGCAGAGAGAGAGGGAGACACAGAATCTGAAGCAGGCTCCAGGCTCTAAGCTGTCAGCCCAAAGTGGGGCTCGAACTCACAAACCGCAAGATCATGACCAGAGCTGAAGTCAGATGCTTAACTGACTGAGCCACCCAGGTGCCGCTATAATCTTTTTTTTAAGTTTATTTATTTTGAGAAAGAGAGAGCACAAGCAGGGGAGGGGCAGAGAGAGACAGGAAGAGAGAGATTCCCAAGTAGGCTCCACACTCGGTGCAAAGCCCAACGCAGGGCTCAATCTCACGACCCTGAGATCATGATCTGAGCCAAAATCAAGAGTTGGATGCTTAACTGACTGAGTCACCCAGGAGCCCTAGGATTTATAACTGTCTTAAATACTGGAAGCACTGATTGATTTTTTTCACCTGATTTTTAAATTTATGAATAAAATACACCTAAATGATGACAAACGCTGATAACTGATAGAGCTTAGCTAGGAAGCAACATTCTGCAATTGTAGAAATAAAAATGAAAGCAAAAGCTCCAATTCTTTTTACCAACTCTGCCTGCCCAGACCATCTGCAAAATTGACAGGAACAGGTCCAATGTGCCCCAATATGAAAAATGAAATAGAATTGTGGAAAGGAGCACACACTGGTCGTCAGGACTGGGGTCCCTCTTGTTAGTCACTAGCTGTGTGACCATAAGCAAACCACTCTTCTAAAGGCCTTAGCAGTAAAGAAGGTGTAGTGGATGGAGAAGGGCTCTGGAGCCAGGAAGGACTGGATTCAATCCTGGCTCTACCACTCATTGGATGTGTGATCCTGGGTCGTGTAATAAAGAATTGGTCTGGTCTTCATCCATGGTTCCTGGGAGGGAACCTCTAAACCTTTGGAATTTCCTAAGTAATAGTAACGTCTGTGTTATTCATGGGGGCCCTGATAGTTTATGCCAAAGAGCCGACGTGGTGGACCCCTAGATGGCTTATGCTCAAGAGGAGGCCAGGCCAGAAAGGCCAACCATGTAATTAAGAGACTTGGGGCTTTGAATCACTTGAAATCAGCCAGACCCACCCCCCCCCCCCCAACCTCCTGGGAATGGTATTCCCTTCTCTGTAGGGAGGGAAGGAGGCCCAGATATTGAGTTCACTCATGTGGCTGATGGTTCAGTCATGCCTACCTAATGAAACCCTAATAAAATCTCTGGACAGCGAAGCTTGGTGCAGCTTCCTCATTGGTGAACATATCAATGTGCCAGGAGGGCTACGTGCCTTGATTCCACAGGAGAAGGCATGGAAGTTTATGTTCACGACCCTTGCAGACCTTGCCTTATATGTCTCTTCATTTGGCTGGTCCTGATTTGTACCCTTTGTAATAAAACTGTAATGGTAAGAACAGCATTCCCCTGGGTTCTAAGTCATCTTGGCAAATTATAGAAACTGAAGCCAGTTGGTCAGAAGTACAGATGGCCTGGGGACCCCCAAATTCGTGGCTGGCATCTGGTGTGAGGGCAGTCTTGGTGGAGACTGTGCCCTTAACTTATGGGGTCTGCATGAATCTGGGAAGTTAGCAACAGAACTGCATGAGAGTATTGTGTCCTGGATAGGTTGTGTAATTTCCCCAGGCCTCTGCTTTATAATCTGTAGACGGGATAAACAGACCTTGTTGTGCAGCAAATGTCTGTTTATTTGCCCAGTAAAATGCCTGAAACATCATGGGCACTCAGCAGATACAGTCTTCTCCTGTTCTTATGAGTTCATCTCAGACACCAAACCCAAAAGTGAGGTGAACAGAGGTGACTACAGATTCAAAACAATAAAAAAAAAAAATGGAAAGATACGCAACAGATATGTAGATCTTCACGTACGTGCTGCGAATATGGTCACTTATGGGAGCGGAGAACTCTAAGCTCCCTCTGCAGCCACTAATGAACAGAAGACTAATTATGTGTCTTTCTCGTACAAGAGACTAAAATAGCCCTGCTGGCTGCAGCAGCCATGATGACAATGACGCTAACGAGAAAAGTAGCAGCCCTGCTGAGAGCACCTGCTGTGTCCCAGGCGGTAGGCTGAGCTACCGGTCTCTTCACACATGATCCCATTTAATCTCAACAGCCACCTCTCAAGTACCCGTGCTGCCCACACATCTCCTCAATCCCTCACTCAATACCTCTTCCACCACCCCTGCCGTCTAAAGCCACTGTCATCTCTTGCCTGAAGCCAACAACTTTGTTTTGGTCCCAGCTTCCACGTCGGTCACCTGATAGTCTCTGGTCAAAATGATCCGTGTCAAACATGTCCCATCAACGCTGTGTCAAATCTCTCCGTTTCTGCCCTCTGCAGTTAAAACAGGACTCACCCCCTTTCCCTGGTGTACAAAACCCGACAAGAGCCGGCCCCTGCCGGTCCCTCAGATCGCACTCTGAAGCTGCTGGCGGCCTTGGTGCTTCTCGAGCATGCTGTGTCTGCTCCCCTCTCAGGGCCTTTCTCTTTAAGGGGTTCCCTTGCTGGGACACTTGCCTGCAGATCTTCTTCTGGTTGCTTTCTTTTTATTAGTTAGGTCTCTGCTCCAATTGTCTCTTCAGAGACAATTTGTCTCTTCAGAGACCATTTCCTTGACGACCTTGTCCAAGAAAGCACAAACACACTTGTTTCTCCACCGTTAACCCCTGTCTCCACTTGCTCTATTTCTTCATGGAATCACCACTAGATAAAAATTAAATATTCACGGACAATAATTATTACGGAGGTGTTTTTGGTTACTTTTTTTGTCTGCTCAAGAAATGGATGCCAGCTAAGTGAGGGCAGAGTGGCTCTGCTCACCACAACACGCCCACAGCACCTAGAACCGTTTCTGGCATACCGTGGGCATTCGGATACCTGTGGACACTTCAGCTGCAGGCACTGTTCTCCCCTGCCTTTGTTTCTACTGCTGCTGGAACGGACTGCCACAAACTTTATGGCCTAAAACCACGCGGTTGTTAAACTGTTACAGTTCTGAAAGTCAGAAGTCTAAAATCAAGGTGTCGGAAGGGCTGCGTTCCCTCTGAAGACTCTATTAGAGATCCGTTTTCTTGCCTTTTCCAGCTACCTGAGGCCATCCGCATCCTCCAGGCTGTGGTATCTCTCTAGTACCACTCACACCTCTTGCTTCTGTTGCCACCGCCCCTGATTCTCCAGCCTCCCTCTCATAGAAACCTCTGGGATTGTATTGGGCCTATAGGAATACTCCAGAATTATCTACCCATCTCAAAATCTTTCATTTAACCACACTGCAGCGTTCCTTTCACTATGAGCAGTCGTATAGTCACAGGTTCCAGGGGTTAGGATGTGGACATTATTCTGGGAGGAGGGAGCCTTATTCGGCCTATCATACCCCCATTTTACCAATGAAGACTCTGAGCCCAGAGAGAGAAAATAGTTTTTCCAAGGTCACACAGCTAGTGAACGCCAGAGCTGTGGATCAAAATAAGATCAGAGTATCTGTACTGCCTAGTACCATATCCTTGTGCCCCACCCTGTTGTTCTGCAGTGTCTCTTTCAGCTCCCAGGGATAGTGGGAAAACAAAGAAAGCCCCACGGGTGCCTTCCTTTATATAATATCTGTGTCTTGGAGACTTGGCAATAAATTAAAGATCTAAAAGTGGAGGTTCTTAAAATATTTGGAAAGGAAGATATCGCCACTTCAGAATGGTCAAGTAAAGGACTTCCATATTTCCTGTGCCTCAGGAAAATTAATTTTTTTCCAGTAAGATCGATTTAAGAACACTAGCAAAAAATTATCAGAATCAACTTCTTCAGAACTCTGGTAAAAAAAATGAGCTTTGTGGCATTTTAACTTGCCCTACTCCCATCCTCCTCTCCCCAGTTTGGCAGTAGCCTTAAAAACCAGTAGCCTTACAATCACGACAGACGTGAAAACCAGGAAGCAGCCTAGCAAACACTGGAGGGAGCAGATGGTATGAAGCTCCCCAAAAGCCTGATCTCCAAGAAACTGTCACTATCTGATCTGTCTGGTGGTTCCTCTTAAGTTCCCACTCCTAGGGCTCTGACCTGACTCAGCCCCTGCTCCCCTCAAACAGCCTTTTCCTAGTGGCGATGATCAAAACAACCAATGGCAATTGTTTAACACAGTGGCTGCCTCAGGCAGTGTTCACAATTGGGGCAGTTAATAAATAGTGGACCCAAATCCCAAATCTGATGAAAAACATTAATCTACATATCCAAGAGGTACGACAAACTCCAACAGGATAAACTCGAAGAGCACCACACCGAAACCCATCACAATCAAACTACTGAAAGACAAAATCTTCAAAGTGGTAAGAGAGAAGTGACACATCACATATAAATGACCCTCAAGATTATCAGAAACCAAAGGCCAAAGGCAGTGGGATGACATATCCAATAATGCTGAAGGAGAAAAAATTATCAAACCAAGAATTCTGTATCCAGCAAAACTATCCTTCATAAACAAAGAAAAACTTCAGACATTTCCAGACAAACAAAAACTGAAAAAATTCATAGCTGGCATACCTTCCCTTCAAGAAATATACCAAAGGAGGGCCCCCCCAGATGGTTCAGTTGGTTGGGCATCCAACTTCGGCTCAGGTCATGATCTCACGGTTCTTGAGTTTGGGCCCTGTGTCAGCCTCTCTGCTGTCAGAACAGAGCCCACTTTGGATCCTCTGTCTCCCAATCTCTCTGCCCCTCCCCCACTTTCTTTCTCAAAAATAAATAAACATCGGGCACCTGGCTGGCTCAGTCAGTTGGGCGTCCAACATCAGCTCGGGTCATGATCCATGGATCGTGGGTTCAAGCCCCACATTGGGCTCGGTGCTGATGGCTAAGAGCCTGGAGCCTGTTTCAGATTCTGTGATTCTGTGTCTCCCTCTCTCTCTCTGCCCCTTTCCCATCTCTCTCTCTCTGTTTCTCTCTCAAAAATAAACATTGAAAAATTAAAACAATAATAATAAAAATAAATAAACATTTAAAAAAAGAGGAAGAAGAATGAAAGAAATACACCAAAGGAAGTCCTCCGGGCTGAGATGAAAGGGCACCGGACAGCAACTTAAATCTACTTTAGGGGCGCCTGGGTGGCGCAGTCGGTTAAGCGTCCAACTTCAGCCAGGTCACGATCTCGCGGTCCATGAGTTCAAGCCCCGCATCAGGCTCTGGGCTGATGGCTCGGAGCCTGGAGCCTGTTTCCGATTCTGTGTCTCCCTCTCTCTCAGCCCCTCCCCCGTTCATGCTCTGTCTCTCTCTGTCCCAAAAATAAATAAACGTTGAAAAAAAAAATTTTTTTTAAAAATCTACTTTATGAAGAGACTGGTAAAGGTAACTATAATTAAACTATTAAAGAAGAAAAGAGTATGACTGTATTTTTTGCTGGCAACTCTTTTTTCCAATGCATGATTTAAAAGACACCTGCATAAAGCAACAGTTATAAAACTACACTGGGGGCATTCACTTTCGAGTGTCCCTTCTCTGTAAAGAGAGCTTTCCTACTGTTCTTCTTTTCTAATCTTATACTCTAATAAACTTTTGCCTGCTGCTAAAAACAAACCAAAAAAACCTATAATGATGGGATTATAATGTATAAAAGTCATAATTTACATGAAAATAAAAGCACAAAGGAGGAAAGACATAATGGATCCAAATAGCTGCAAAGTTTTTGTACACTACTGAAATTAAATTGGTATCAATCTCAACAAGATGCTTAGATGTTAACTGTACTACCCAGGATAACCACTAGAAAAATACCTTTAAAAATATCGTAAAAGAAACACGGGAATTAACATGGTTAATTGAAAAATATCTATTTAACACAAAATAAGGAATTAAAAAGGAAGAGAGGAACAAAAAAGACAGAGGATATATAGAAAAAAAAAAAAAAAAGCCAAAATAGCAGATGTAAATCCTACCTAATCAATAATTATATTAATTATAAGTAATCACTCTAATCAAAGAGTAGAAATTGGAAGAATGGATAAAATATATCAGGGGGATTTTTTTTTTTTTTTTTTACTAATGTGTCATTCAGGAGCAAATTCAGGGTCCATGGAGCCCAGTAGTGTGTCACTGATGCAGAGATCAACAGGCTGAGTTGAGTTGTTTCATTCATATTCCCAAATTGTGGTTCTTCTTGGGTTAGAGAGCTCCAAAACTACAAAATAAAACCCACTTAAATGTGTCTCTTTAGGGGCACCTGCCTGGCTCAGTCGGTGGTCATGATCTCGGGGTCATGAGTTCGAGCCTCACGATGGGTGTAGAGATTACTTAAAAATAAAAATCTTAAAATAAATGTGTCTCAACATTAACGCTACCACCTGGTTCCAGTGCCCTGGCACTTGATGAGCAGATTCACATGTATCCTCTGCCACTATCTTCATCATTTTGTACACTTCCGATATGTTTTCCAGAAGCGTTCTTCTTTCCAGACTTTTCTACCCTACTTCACAAGGAGACTCAGACTTTCTGCCACCACCTCAAAAACCGTCTGTCTGCTTACTCTCTCACAACTCTGCCCACAAATCGTTCTTCAGTGACAGCTACTGGCTTAACAATTTACCCTAGGGGAGTCGAGTGCCACTGCAGATGCGAAAATTTCACTGCAGGATTCTCCTTCCAATTCACTGATCCAAAAATGTTAAATACAGCCATCCCCAAGGCCAATGTCTGGAAATCCCACTCTCTGTACTTCAGTTTCCGGTCACTATGTCAATTCTTTGTTCAGTCTCCCCATGAAGGCTGGGATCTTTGTTTTGCTCACTTATACTTCCCGCCTGGTCCATGGTGGGTACTCAGTATCTAATGGATGAGGGAACTTAAGGCAACAGCACATCCTGGTGACCTGAATCCTTAAATAACCATAGGAATGGAATCCTTTCAAAGGTAATTTTTGACTCTAAAAAATTAGATCCACCACATATATCATATTCAAATATTTACCCCTCAAAGGACTCCAGATTAGACCACTGCTGGTCCAGATTAGACCATTTTACTGCTATTTATTAGATTTATTGCTACTTTAAAAAATGAACACAACCCTGCTTAGAATTAAATATAACCTGTCCCTTTGGAGATCCTCACCAGGCCTCTGAAACTCTTCTCCATGGGGGGAAAGTCATATTGCAATAGGACCACTAATATCCTAGTTGTGCAAATTAGGTAAGAACATCCCAAGCATTTACTACCCTCAACCTAATACTTGTGAAATTATTAGCATCAAAGACAATTAAGCAATTGGAACCGTTTTCAGGGCCTTGGTAAATAAACATTAAGAACAAAATCATCATCACCTTTTCATCTAAGATCTTTTTGCATATTAACCATGAAGCGGTAAAGCTAACATTCCATTTTCTTTTCTCCTTTTAATATATTCCCAACGTTTCTGGGTTTGGTCTCTGGCTACTTTCTAGTTTCTAGGAAATTTCTATACCTGCTATATTTTGTATTTCTGAGAGAAAGGGGAATTTACTAAAGAAGACAACTCTAGCCACGTGCTACGGCTAGGCCTCATGGAAGACTAGAACCAGGAAATGGAAGGCCACCAGGAGCTCAGGCAGTTCCTGGCAGCTCTGTTTCTAGGGAGGTACTACTTGGTTTCTCTCTTTCCGCTCGTGTTTCTTTTTCGGCACTCACTCTTCTGGACACAAACGGCCAAATGTGGCTACTCTGGTTCAAGTGAGCGTCGGAGAATCTCTAGGGCGCTTTGTGAACAATCTCATTTCCCCTAAAGTGTAGACTCTCCAACACTGCAAATCAGGATGCCTATTCCCAGGCCTGATCTTTCTGATCTCGGTGCAAAATTAACTTATAATCCAGTAAGATCTTTTAAAACAAAGTTTCATCCTACCTGGAGTTCGGCCAATACATCAATGATACCTAACCCTTCCGGTGGTGAAGAGAGAGGGGAGAAAGGAGAGGAAAAGGGGAGGGACCGTCTGAGACCTAACCTTGCAGTCACAAGACTTCTGATTTACTGAGTAAATGGACTGGTATGAAGTACATTGCCAGTGTAACACAGGAAACAACACTGGCTGATAGAAAAGGCGTTAAGCATGCGCTAGAATATGTATTCTAAAACAGTGCTTAAAGATTTACTAAATATAGCTAAGAAGATAAAGAATTCATGCCTGGATGGATCCTTAAAGAGCCTCCTGGCTCCTCACTCATTTGATAGCTGAGAAGTCAAACGAGCTGCCCAGAGCTAGAGAGGATGGTTCAGTGCCCAAATCAGACTTTCAGTCTCCTGACTCCTAAGCCAGGGACCGCTTCCATCATGCCAGAAAATCTTTCCCTCCTGGAGGACTAATTCTTACAAGGATGGCGGCCTTACCGAGGGGCATAATGGAGAGGTATTTGCCTCGGAACTTGCTGGTGATTTTGATTTCCTGACGCAATGTCCAGCCATTTTTGGACTCGGCATGGTGTGCAGCAGCAGGGGGATGATGACTCACCTTGAAGAAATCAGTGGTTCAAATTAAAGAAGAAAGGAGAAGGAAAAGATGCTGCCTACGAACTGGTGATAAACACCCCGAATTCACACTTGACATTTTTATCCCCACAACAGTAGGTGAATACCAGGGCCTCCAGTGTTGAAGCCCTGAAGGAAAAGAGACGGCAGTCTGGGATGACAGGGACCAAATTTCTGCAAATAGGACACCCAGGGGGATCAACTGAAAAGTCACCCCTTTCTTCAAAAAGTAAACGCATCACAGTCCCGAGGCTCCTTTACCTGCTCACAGAGGGATCGGTACCCGTTCTCCTCTAATCGGTCCAGCTCGAAGGTTTCCCCAAGGAGTGGGTTGAATGGCTTGCTGGTACGGAAGACAGTAGTGGAGTAGGAGGACACGGTGAAAGCTGCAACATAACAGAGCTGTTCTAGAGAGTTCTCACATTTTGCAGCTCGGTCTAACAGCTCGTGGTATTCCAGATCTTCAGTAAGGCGCTGAAGCATGGATAAGGGCTCGTTAAAGTTCACCTGTCAGGAAAAGAACAGATATAAAAACTTTGCCCACACATCCATAAGAGACCGTTTCATTGTTTTGCAGGTGGAGAGACATATCAAGATGTCAAGATGATAAAGCAAATCACTGGGAAGAGAAGAGGCCTTTGCTCAGGAGACCAGCTCTGAGATCTAACCTACAAGCAACCCTCTCTCCCTGGTCGACTGACCCTGTCAATGAGCAAGATACATTACTGTTTTCATTCATTTCACTAACTGTATGCTCTTTGAGATGGGAACCGTGCCTCTCTGTTCATCATTGCATAGCCATAAGCTATCGATGCCTCACCCACGGGAAACGGTCATCAAATAGGTACAGAAGGAATGAATCAAAGAGGAAATGTATTTTAGCACAAGTATACCCAGAGAGGAAGTGAGGTATTTAAAATTCTTGAGGGTGAAAAGAGAGGCTGATAAATTATAATTACAGGCACGTCCTGACTGGTGAAAAGAAAACATTACAAAAGTTAGCTTCTACACCCCAGAGGAGATGATTGTGAATTATTGATTGAGTTCTACATCAGGCCAGGATTCTGATTTCTTCCCTGAGGCCGGACAGTCGTGTTGTGGACCGGCGTGCTCATGATGGAGGCTGACAGGGGACTGAGTGTTTCTGCCTTTCAAGTTTTAGAGCCAACTTAGGACTTTCAACCACAGGATCAAGTGTGTGTGTGTGTGTGTGTGTGCGTGTGTGTGTGTGCGCGTGCGCGCGCGTTTCTGTCAGGAGGAAGATATTCATTCATTCACTTATGCATTCCACAAATATTTACTGAGCCCTCATGTGTTCCAGACCCTGTATTACCCACTAGGTACGGAGAGAAATGAACAAAAGAGACACTGTCTCTCCATCCCCGCAGGAGTTAACTTCTAAACTAACCATTTGGAATTTAAGATGACTTTACTACTTAAAAAATTACTGTAAAAACAGGTTAGGTTCCCAGGCTACCCCATAAAGCTGATTTAGCTTTATAATACAGCAATATCACTGAACAAGTGACATTAGCCTCAGTTCTGAATCCAGAGAAGACAGGAAGGAAGAAAGCAACTCCCTTTTCACTGGGAGCCGGCCTAGAGCAATATTTCAGTTAAAACAAAAACACTTCTCTTTCCTATGCTCTTTTTCTCTATTTTTGTATTCTGTATTTTTGTACAACCTTCTACCCACCAACCCCTGAGCCACATACTACTATAATATTTGACTGTCCTCTCAATTGTGAAGTGTCTTATAATTTTTACTATAACCGACTTTAAAAACAAAGTATAAAGGAAAACAATTTATCTGAGATATCGTCACTCAAAGAGAACCAGTATTAATATTATGTTTGTTTCTATGTATCTATACATTCAAAAATAAATAAATAAATAAATAAATAAATAAGCAAGAGCCTACTTTTTCTCTGAGAAATATACCCAGCATTTATCTGGGAAAATTCCTCACGAATGCAGAGCCACTGGACCAACATTAGAACACTCCTCTTGGGGCACTTGGGTGGCTCAGTCAGTTAAGCGTCCAACTTCGGCTCAGGTCACGATCTCATCGTTCATGGGTTCAGCCCCGCACTGGGCTCTGTGCTGACAGCTCAGAACCTGTAACCTGCTTCAGATTCTATGTCTCTTTCTCTCTCTGCCCCTCCCCCACGCCCCCACTCATGTTGCCCCTCTCTCTCTCTCTCAAAAAAAAAAAAAAAAGTTAAAAAAAAAACGCTCCTCTTTTGGGAAGCAGGATCTACCCCTGCCTCAACTAAAAAGGGCACCACACTCCAAAACCATCTTCTCAACACTGAGAGACACTTCGAGAAAACCAGTGGAAGAAAAACGGACACTGAGGGGGTAATGGACTAACACAGCTCAAATCCTCAAGAGCCTTTTTTACAGAAGGTCCTTAGAAACTAGGCCAACAAAATCTCTCATCGGCAGAATTTCAGGCCACACGAAGTAACACTCCCGCGCGTGTTGAGGAAAACGAGACGGGCAATGTGTTCTACCAATGGCTACAAGACACACGGCACACAGCCTGGGGCTAGAATTGGTGCAGCCTTAAGCCCTCACCGTTCTCACTCGCACAGCCCAGGCCCCCAGCAACTGTTCCAGGAACCAGAGTTTCTCTAAAAGCGCCAAACTTTTCATATTGGTCACTTTATCACCCAGAAGCCCAACAGGGAAACAAACGAACCTGCGGATTTAAAGCAGAAGAAAGGAGGGAATTTGGTACTAGGCTGATGGAGCTCAGGCAGCCAACAAAGACAACCCTAGAGATTCCAACAGCAGGAAGCCACGGGCTCTGGGCTGGAGGAACAAAGGGAAGCGGTGGGAGGACCAGGGCTCAGAGGCCAGGGGTACCCGCAGAAGCTGAACCTGGTGGGGGGGGGGGGGATGGGGCAGTACCCTGGGGTCCCTCCGCGCTCCAAACTCGCGCTTGTGCCTTGCACTGGTGGAGCCCAACTGGACGCCAAGGCACAGAAGCCTGAGAAACCGCCTGGAGGAATCGACTCTCCTGTGACACAGCATAAAGCAGGGAAGGGTGAGGACTAGAGTTTCAGGCAAACAGGTCCAGGACTGCGCAGCCCTAGTGGCAATGTCAACAAGGAACTACTGGTAAAGGAGAGAGAGGTCACCGAGACTCAGAAGTTATTTTTTTTTTTTTTAATTTTTTTTTTCAACGTTTTTTATTTATTTTTGGGACAGAGAGAGACAGAGCATGAACAGGGGAGGGGCAGAGAGAGAGGGAGACACAGAATCGGAAACAGGCTCCAGGCTCTGAGCCATCAGCCCAGAGCCCAACGCGGGGCTCGAACTCACGGACCGCGAGATCGTGACCTGGCTGAAGTCGGACGCTTAACCGACTGCGCCACCCAGGCGCCCCTCAGAAGTTATTTCTAAGCAGAAACTGCACTTCTTTCTTTCTTTCTTTTAAAAAAAGGGTTTTTTTTTCAATGTTTATTTTGAGAGAAAGAGAGAGAGAGCGAGAGGGGAGGGGCAGAGAGAGAGAGGGAGACACCGAATCCGAAGGCTCGAACTCATGAAACGTGAGATCACAACTTGGGTCGAAGTCAGACGCTCAACTGACTGAGCCACCCAGGCACCCCAGGAACTTTATTTCTAAGGCTGCAATGGCCTGCCTTTCCAGCCCACCTTCCCACTACTTTCTGCAAGGCTCCAGGGCAGGTGGGGTTCTTTTTAGGCCCCTAGTGAACCAATTGTTTTATGTGTCTCTAACATGCTAACTCATGGCCTTTTCTTGTCTGGAGATTGACATTTTCTTACACACCTACCTATAAATCTATTTGTTTTCTTTTTTTTTTGAGAGAGAGAGAGAGAGAGAAAGTGCATGAGCTGGGCAGAGGGGCAGAGAGAGAGAGAGAGAGAGAGAGAGAGAGAATCCCAAGCAGGCTCCATGCTCTGTGCTGAGCCTGATGTGGGGCTCGATCCCACGACCCTGGGATCATGACCTCAGCTGAAATCAAGAGTCGGACACTCAACTGACAGAGCCACCGAGGTGCCCCTAAATCTTTGTCTTCTAAAACCAGTTAATGAATCACTTCAACATCTACTGAATGGTATGTATGTATGTGCCAGGCACCGGCTAAGCATCAAAGATACGAAAACCAACAAGACACAGTCTCTATAGACCATGAGGAACACCATCTGTGGAGAGGCAGAAACCACGCTCTGGTCCATAAGACCCAGCAGGGGAGGAAATACTTTCTGCATTTTCCCCGCTCTCCATTCTGCCCTTCTTCTGCAAGAAATAGAACCCCCCAATTTTTAACGAGGTCCTGCCACTGAAGGTAGGAGTCTTCACTTCCAGCCTCTTTTCCAGCTAGCTGTGGCCATAGAACTAAATTCTGGCCAAAGAGACTAAAGTGAAGATAGTTTATGTAATTTCCAGGAAGCACCCTGAAAAGACAGGACATGCTCTTCTCTTTCCTTCTTCCTTCTGGCTGGAATGAGAGACGCTGAGGGTCCCAGCAGGAGCGGCCACTTCAGACCTAGGAACTGAAGCCCTAGCAGGGCAACAGGACAGAAAGAAGCCTGGTCCTGAGAGTGTGGAGTATGGCACGGGCCCTGGATCACCTACTTCTGGACTTTAACATGAGAATGAGTTAAGCTAATATTTGTTTAAGGCAGGGGTTGGCCAGCTTTTTCTGTGAAAGGCTAGATAGTAAATATTTACATGGCCCTCAAAGCCTAAATATTTACTATCCCATATGACACTGCCATGTGGCCTGTTACACTGACCCAACACGGCTGGTGCAGGATGGAAGCAGCCACAGACAACACATGATGCATGAATGAGCATCACCGCGCTCCAATAAAGCTGGAGGGTCACGAACATCGAAATTTTATGCAATTTTCACATCATGAAATCTTATCCTCCCTTTGATTCTTTGGAAATATTTAAACATATAAAAACTACTCTTAGCTTGCAGGCTACACAGGTCGCAGACAGATTCGCCCTTGAGGCCCACAGTTGGCTGACCCCGGGGTTTACGCAAACAGATTTGAGATGTTTCTTTACACTGACCCTATACCTAACTGACACACCGGCCCAACACCAGGCAGATCGTAGGCACTCAGTAAATGCTTATGTAATGAACGAGCAACGGAACCTGTTGGAACACAAAGGACAGCCCTCCCACCCTGACCGGACACATGGTGAAAGCTTGCTAAAAAAGATGATGCCATAGCTGAATCCTGAAGAAAAGAGTATTAGCCCTGGGAAAAGAAAAGCGGCACGGGTGGGTGGAGAGCAGATGTAAGTCCCGGCAGAAAGAGCAGTCTGTGCAAATGCCCTGCGGGGGAAAAAAACCAAGATGCCTCTGCATGTCTGAAGGTAACTGAGTGACTAGACGGCCAGTGTGGGTGGAAACTGGTCCAAGAGAGGAAGTATCAAGCCCACTGAGGAATCTGGACTATGCTCAAAGCAAAAAGGATCCAGCTAAGGATTTTAGGCTAAGGAGTGACATGACTACTTTTGTAATTTGAGAAAAGCCATTTTCAGGGGTGCCTGGGTGGCTTAGTTGGTTGGGCGCCCGACTCGGGCCCAGGTCATGATCTCACGGTTCGTGGGTTTGAGCCCGTGTCGGGCTCTGTACTGACAGCTTGGAGCCTGCAGTCGGCTTTGGATTCTGTGTCTCCCTCTCTCTCTGCCCCTTCCTTACTCATGCTCTGTCTCTCAAAACTAAATAAACATTAAACAAAAATTTTTTTTTAAAGAAAAGCCATTTTCATAACGGTGTGGACAGACTGGGGGAGGGCAGGACAGGAGGCAGGGAGGTTAGCCCAAACACCGACTTCACCATGGAGATGGTCCTCATCTTCCCAGATGGAACGATGCTTCTGTGCTCCCCAAGCCTGTGTATGGACAGTGCTTCCCGTAACACTACCACAGAGAGTAAAACTGTCTACCTGTTTTCATGTCCATCTCTTTTAAACTATGTGCTTTTTGAAAAACAGAAACTATGCCGTATTTATCTGTGCATGCCCCCAGGCACATCTAGCTTAGGAATCTGCTCATAAACATTATAAACCAATGCATCTGATTCTAAATGCTCTGGAAACACACCAGATCCATAGACTACACTAAGGCAGCTAATTTGAAGGGGCAGTTTATGACTATAAGGGTAACGAAGACCATGTCACGAGCTGCTTCTCAAGTGGGTGGGGCAGTCACGGGGCAAGCCCGGGTGTGTAAGAACCTCACCGGCATGGGGATCTTTGAGAGTTCTTTCCCAATGCAGTTCTTCATGATGCTCCATAAATTGAGGCTATAGTTTGGCTTGTATGGTATCCTAGTTCTCTTTTCCTTCTTGGTCTCTTCCAGCTGATGCTTGTACTGAGGGCAAAAACAAAGCCATTCAATTACCCGCAAAGAACAGAAAACCCGGTATTTATAAGCTCCCCTTCCCCCATACTAAAGAATCAGCATTTTCTGTTTTTCTTAGCCCTTTACACGCCAATCCTTGGGAATCACACCCGAGTCCCTCACCCGATGGCTCCCAGGTGAGAGTTACCTGCTCATCCAGGCTGATGTCACTGCTGGCTCCACTGATGTTGCTGCCAGTACGTCTACACAGGCGGGAGACACACGAGAGTCAGAACACAGATCACAACTAGACTCCGCTCCTTGCCACGTCTTTACAGAGCGGAATGTTAAGCACAACTCGGTAACGTAATGGGTGACCGAGCGACAACACTCAGATTCAAAGTGCGTGAATTTAAACATCTCTGGAGAACTTGCTCATGTAAAAAAGTTGACGGTGTTCCACTCGCTTAAGGAAAAGAGTCCGGATCTTAGTTAACCCTGACAACTACGATACTCCCACCTAAATATCTCTCAACATCGAAGGTGAGATGTGCTAATTTTTCGGGGGAGGCGAGGACAACTTACTTGTGGCCCAAATTTTCAGGCATGGTGATGATCTCAGGAGCATCAAAAAACTCATTCTCATCATCCTCATCGCTCATGTCTCCTTTGCCAGAGCAGCACTGATCTGCAGGGAGAAGCAGCCCTGTCGCTCACCGTGGCTCGGCTTTACCCAAACCAGGCATGGCAGGATCTTTACTGCGCGAACCACAAACATGGCCACGCATGATAGAAAGCAGTGGAAAAGCCAGGAGAAGTAAACGGCTCCATTCCCTGTCACAGGAGTCACTGGTTCTCGAGAGTCTGCAGCTGTTCTATCAAGGGCAGAAGACGGCCCTGGCTCACGTGTGAACAGGCGACCCCGAGGACCAAGCGTCTTACCTTTTCCGGAACCAGTGCTGCCGGGAGTGTTGGCAGGCAGCACGGTGGCGCCCCGGAAGGCCCTCTCCAGGTGATTATGTTGCTTCGCCAGCTGCTCCAGGGTCTCTTCCAGGCGGATACGCTGGTCTCTTTCATACTGGAGGGACTTCTGCCATTTTTTACTGTGGGTCTGGGCTAACATGAGGAAGTCTCTGCAGGCCTGTATGGGGAAAGAGTGGAGAGGGGTCAGCTCAACTCAGCCAGTCAGAGATTCCCCCCGCAGGCCTCTGCAAGCCCATTAAGTCACTTTATTCTAGGAACTTTAGCATATTACGGCCAAAGAATCCCTGTTATTCCACGGCCAGGACTGTGAAGCAATCAAGGTCAGCCCCAGGAGAAAAGCTCAACATGGTCATCACGGTTCTTTTATATATTCCTGGTCATGAGGCCTACACAAATGCCAAGTGAGCAGTAAACCTAGACGAAGTATTTGTGGCAACATCACAAAGGGCAGCTACGTGAACTGAACCAAAAGAAGAAATCTATTGACTAAAAGAAAAATGAGGACAAGCAGAGGAAAACTGCTTTCAATACATTCGGGACCAAGCTCAGGTCACCTCAAGCTGAGGAATTCAGATGCTGAGAATAGGGAATCTGCCCTGAATTAGATCAAATATGGGGCAATGTGACTGATTTTTATTTTGGTCACTAAGAGAAACAACTAACCTTAACAACTAGAAGCTACCTGAGGCATCCAAGAAGGGATCTAGAGACAAAACACAGATCTGATCATATTAGGCCCTTCATGGGCTCCCCACTGGGAACCTAACTATTGGCTTGAAAGCAAATGACCCTTCAGGTGTGGCCACCACCTGCCCTGTATCCTCCTCCCCAGGCACCTCCCAAGGGTGGAGCCACACTGAACTGCTCACCATTTCTTGGACACTTGTTTCTTTCAGGCCTGCCCACCACACGCACATGCTGTTTGCTTTGCCAGGAATGCCCTTTCCTGCCCGCTTCCTCTGTTTGGCCAAGTCTTGTTCATTCTCTGAGGTCTATGGCAAATGTTACTTCTTCTGTGACGATCTCCTAAGCGGCCAGTCTCTCCTCTGCATTTGATAGCACTTTGCACATCTGTTTTATGCCATCCACAGCGGTATCGTGACTGATGTTCTGTCCTCCAGATGGATTATGAGCAACTTGAAGACACCGTTTATACCTTAATTATATATAGATCTCCAGCTCCTAACTTAGTTGGCTTTGCATATAGTAGAAGCCTGATAAAGTTTGCTTCATGAATAATGAAGGAAGGAAGCAATGTAAGCTTAAAAGTCTATGCCCTGTTATGGAGAAACTAAAAGGTAAACAGAATATCTACTTTCATGGTTTCAACCTCTGCTTATAGGCTAATGACTATTCCAGCTCTGTGTTCATGGAGACAGAATATCCAATTGTCCATCCAATGGCTCAAAGTAATCTCAAAATCACTGGGGCCCAGCGTGAACTCACCACATTCCCTTTCCGACTTTGCCTCTCCCTTTGGTGTTTGTTCTCCGTACCAAGAACAGTACTCCCTGCCCAAGCCAGGAAACCAGGAGGCATCCTTGATTCTTAATTTTTCTTCCCTTCCCATTTCCGATTATCAAGTGCTATTGATTCTTCTTTACTATTTCTGGGAGCTGTGGACATTTCTTTCCATCCTCCACCCTCAGAGGCAGTACAGAGTACCTACTGTAGAGGTCCACCGTCGGGGTTCAAATCACAACTCCATCCTACTAAATAGCTACGGAATTTGGGGTAAGTTATTTAACCTTTTTGTGCCTCATCTGTAAACAGAGGATAACCACAGCAACTGTCTCAAAGAGTGGTTGCCTCACATGTAAAGCACTCAGAAATCTTGGGATCACAGTAAGCATTCAATAAGGTGTTAGCTATCATAGTTAAGCCTCCATCAAAATCGGTCTTATCCGCTTCTAATCCACTCTACCAAGCCCATTGAGTAGGATCTGCACCCCTCCCCTCCCCCACACTTAATCCCTGGCCAGCCTTATCTCTAGCTACTTCCTTGTTCTAATAGTCAATTAGTAGTTCCCAGACTTTGGGAGAGAGGGAGGGATCCACACAGCCAGAGCTGTGCCTAGATCTATTCTTCTTCCTCACTTCCCTCCATACTGATCATAACTAAAATTTAGTGAGACAATTATACATCAGGCACTTTGCTGAACACTTTCTGTCAATTAGCTACTAAACGCCTTTCAACAACCCTCTGAGTGGCTACTAGCATCGTCACCGTTTTATAGAAAAGGACAGGAGTTCACAGAGGAAGCAGGTTATGGAGGTGGTTAACCATGGCAGTTGGGACTTCAGGGCCCCAAGCTCTTAATTGTCTTTTTTCACAGGAAGATTCTCTGTGGTCTTTCAGAATTTAGTTGAGGAGTTACCTTCTCTAATCTTCCCACTCTAAGCGAAACACCTTGAATGTACCACACCATAGCAGCCTGTGTTCCTTTCCATCACGGCACTTAGCACCACTCTATGAAGATCTGGTTACTTCTCTGTCCCCTCACTAGAGAATAATCTCCTGGAGAGCAGGCACCACATCCACAACTGTTTTATAGTCCCTAGCACAGGGCCTAGAGCACAGAGGGCGCTCAGTAGATGCTTGCCAAATAAGCAAATGGATACGCTAACAGTGTCAAACTTACTTCCTTGGTCAGATTCACTTTGGTAATAAGAAAAGCTATGTCCTAAGCAAACAAGAAATTGAGTGCAATGTACTCTTCCTTTGATAAAACTTGGCCTATTTTGAGATGTGAAGTTAGCATGTTAATTTTAAGACCTTGCCATCATCACCTAAAAAATACAAAGGAAGCAACACAATGATAAAAAAAAAAAAAATGCACCGCCAGCAACAACCAGCTGTGAAGGGGGCACAGGAGGTACTGGGGAGAACAGAACGACAAAACAAAACTTCCCTCTCGCTTTCAAGGGATCATTCCCTTCAACACAAACTCTGAACATTTACAACCTGGGAAGAATTGCCCCCAAGGAACAAAGATAAGCATTTTTGCAAAAAAAAAAAAAAAAAAAAAAAATCCAAACTAAGTTTCAGTTTTATGGGAAATCTTTTAATCAAGAGGTGTTTGATTTAGCAAAATTTTCACATCAGAGAAGAAGAAAACTTGGAGCAGGGTGTTCACATGACATGGATAAAAGGCAACACTCACTGTCAGGAGACTGTTGTGTCCTGAGCTATTTTATTTAAAAAATATATCTAGGGGCATCTGGGTGGCTCAGTCGGTTAAGTGTCCAACTTTGGCTCAGGTCATGATCTCACGATTCGTGGGACAGAGCCCTGAATGGGGCTTTGCGATGATAGCTTGGAGCCTGGAGCCTGCTTCAGATTCTGCGTCTCCCTCTCTCTCTCCCTACCCCTCCCCCGCTTGTACTCTCTTTCTCTCAAAAATAAACACTTAAATAAATTAATTAAAAGTGTATTTATCGGGGAGCTCAGTCAGTTGAATGTCCGACTCTTGACTATAGCTCAGGTCATGATTTCACAGTTCACGAGTTCAAGCCCCAGATTGTCAGCTCAGAGCCTGCTTGGGATTCTCTCTTTGCTCTCTCTCTGGTCTCTCTCTCAAAATAAACAAATAAATAAACAAAGTTAATTGACCTGAATGATCTGAGATTTTCCTGATCATAAAAGGACCTGAAAAACAGGCATACAGTCACTAAGAAGTGGGACAGTTTGGAAAAGAGCACACGACTAGACATTAGAAACACAAGCATCCATGCTGATTGGTAGAATGGTCCTGGGAGACAGGTGATCTTCCTGAAGTCCTTAAGTGGACAAAAATAATTAGTCTCTTCTACCCGGTGTGAATCAGAGCACTGAAGAAAATGTTCAACACTTCAGAAAATGATAGGTTAGAACAACTTTCTATTAAGTAACAAAGGGGTTTTAAGTGAGAAAAACTAAATTTTCCCTTGGTCACAGGAGAAGACCTTTGATCTCTAGAAGCCATGTGAACTAAACTAGTTCTAAGCAGACGTCTTAGTATCACTCTCTGAACAAGCGAAAACCTGGCCCTAGTGAAGTAATTTCATCCCATTTAATTAGAGGAAAAGCCAGCATAAGCCCTTCCTCAGAATACTCTTTTCACTTGCCTTAGGACACATACTCTGGTGTTCTCATGTGCAAGCTAAGTGAAACAACCAGCCAGGTGAGAATCGGTCACCAGCAGAGAAACAGCACTGTTCAAACCGTGTATTCACTTCAGAACTATCACCTCCTATCTGAAATACATCACTAATGCCCACAAACCAACAGCCACCCGAGGCTGGAGCCGTAAGGAGGCAGAAGGATTGGTCCCTTCTTTTTGAAAGCAAAGTACCCAAACTGGAGTATTTTGTTCTATCACCTGGAGTTACCCCTGAAATCAAGGACTAAAGATGGGACTAACTCGTATTATAAAGCTCTCTCCCCCTAGCACATGGCCAGCCCCCACTTACCACACTGTAGGCCAGAATGCACTAGCAAAGTACGGTAAGACCTGAAGCTCAAACACAACTGTAAAAAGGACCCATGGAGACCTCTCAGATCCAACAGATAAAGCTAGATTAAAAACAAATAGACAAAACCACAACCGGAGAGGTTAAGGGACTCAACTAACATCACCGGCAGATATCCTGCCAGCTGCAGAAGCAAGGCTGGACCTCTGGACTCCTAGTTAATTCCCACGCTGGGACGGTGGGCTGACCCATGGCTGGAGCAGAGCACGAAAGTCATTCCATCTGTGCGGCCTGTTCTATTTCATGCAACAAACAATGTAACTTAAGTCCCCTGAACAGTGAAGCAGGACCTAATGTTCTGTGCTTTATCAATTACAATTTTCCGGCACTTGGGGAGAATGACTTTTCCAGAGCGGAAGAATCAAAAAGCAACACAGGGGACGCCTGGGTGGCTTGGTTAGTTGTGTGTCCCACTCTTGGTCTCTTGGTTCAGGTCATGATCTCACGGTTCAGAAGTTCGAGCCCCACACCGGGCTCTACGCTGGCAGTGCGGAGCCGGCTTGAGACAGAAATTCTCTCTCCCTCTCCCCACTTCTCCTTTCCCCACCCCCGCTAACGCGCACTTGCTCGCTCTCTCTCTCTCTCCTTCTCAAAATAAATAACCTTAAAAAAATGATTTAAAAACATTAAAAAAAAAAGCTACACAGGTGCCAGCTGCACTTACGTTGATCATGGCGTTGGACGTTATCCTGAAGAGTGTGGCCCGTTCATTGACCTGCTTGATCTTCTCATTGCTCTCGGCGGGCAGCCGCAGGGACTCCAGCTCGCTGAGGGAGCGCTGCAGCGCAGTGCCGTGCTTGGCGATCAGGTCGTTGCACGTGCTCAGGTCCTCCACCTTGCTGGACAGCGTCCGGAGGGTGTTCTGCAGCTCGGTCTTGTCGGTTTGTGACACAGACTCTTCATCTCCCGACTCATCTGCAGGGGGCCCGAGGGCGAGTTAGAGGACTCCAGTTACGGGATGCTAGGGCTGAGGGTCGGAACCCTACCAACTGTCTACAACTAAACCGGCTCTCACGCCGGGCGATCTGACCTACCAGGTGTTCGCCCTTATCAGACGATTCGACTACAGTGCGGTTCACAGCCCCCCACCGATCTGACTGCGGTGTGGTGCCACGGACACCTGGGGTGGTTCTTCCTTTCAACCCCCTGCCCTGGGCCACACAACAAGCATTTATTTTGCTTTTCTTTTTTCTTCCAGTTTTATTGGGTTATAATTGACATGGCACTATATAGGCATACTGATTCAACTTACATATATTTCCAAATGATTACCACAATAAATTTAGTTAGTATCCATCATCTCATACAGATACAAAAAAAAAAAAAAAAAAGGAAAAAATGTTTATTTGCCTTGTGATGAGAACTTTTAGGATCTACTCTCTTAGCAATTATCAAATATACTACACAGTGTTAATTATAGTCATCATGTGGTATGTTACTTCCTCAGTATTTAATTATTTTATAACTTAAAGTCTATACCTTCTGACCCCTACATTCAATCCCTCCACCCCTGGGATTCTTCTAAAAGGTGCCAAGGAAGCTCTGGCCTCACCCCCAGAAATTGATTACACTGGTCTGAGGCAAGGCCCAGGACCTGCATTTTGAGTAAGTTGCCCAGGCCATTCCAATGCATGCTGAACTTTGAGAACCAATGACCTGGAGGACAGGAGGGAGAAATTAAATGGCCCCTGGCCTTGGGAATGAATTGTTGAGCCTTTGAACTCAAGCTTGAGGGTTCCAACCCAGTCTAAGCGACCATCTGTTGGGTGATGGGAGAACCCTGTATGAAATGGGTTGAGAGTTGCAGTCTGGCTCTTGGTAAACAATGTCCACATCACCAAAAGACCCATTGATTTATCTTCTCCAAAGGAGAGCTCGGGAACTTTGCGATGAACTCATTTGACACGAAAGCCATCATAGCACTGAAGGCGACGCAAGGTCTTGTGTTAAATGACCCTCCAACAAAACATCCAACAGAGAGCTATGTCGTACCCTTCGCTAGCAGTTTTATACCTAACACTCTGCAACAGCAAAATGCTTTTCCAGCAGTGTCACTTTCTTTGGGGGAGCTAACATCAGCACTAACATCAAAACAAAAGAAATAAGGAAAGCCTGCCCTGTCTGCTAGACCGAGAGGCAGGACCAAGGTCAAAATATAACCCATTACAAGAAAACTTACAAGCAGAGGATTTTCCTTTCACTGACCAACAGATATAAAATCCAGTGTGGGAGGTGACAGGGGATAAGAAAAACAGGAGATGAACAAGAGCCAGCAGGTGACCATCTTGGTCAAGGTCTGAGTGAATAAGCTCAGTGTGATTAAACTATCAACAGCTGGGACAGGGGAAATCCTAGCATTTTCCTTGAAGAAAAAATGTTGAGACTGCTCTTTTTAGTGAAACTAAGGTAGCAAAATGAAGATTTTTCACAGAAAGTATCCCATGTAGGGGCACCTGGCTGGCTCAGTCGGTGGAGCGTCCAACTCTTGATTTCGGCTCAGGTCATGATCTCACAGTTCGTGAGATCGAGCCCCACGTCCTGGCAGTGCAGAGCCTGCTGGGGATTCTTTCTCTCAATCCCTTTCTCTCTCTGCCATTTGCACAGAGATCTCTCCCTCTCTCAAAGTAAATAAACATTAAAAAAAAAAAAGTATCACATGTAATGATTTTGGTAATCTATAAAGATGGTTTGTTTCAACTCAATTAAGAAATAAATGAGAGAGGTGCCTGGGTGGCTCAGTGGGTTGGGCATCCAACTTTGGCTCAGGTCATGATCTCACAGTTTGTAAGTTTCAAACCCACATCAGGCTGTGTACTGACAGCTCAGAGCTTGGAGCCTGCTTCAGATTTTGTGTCTCCCTCTCTCTCTGCCCCTTCCTCACTCATGATCTATGTGTGTCTCTCTCTCAAAAAAGGAATAAACATTAAAAAAAATTTTTTTTAAACAAAAAATAAGAAAGGGGCCCCTGGCTGGCTTAGTCGGTAGAGCATGTGACTCTTGATCTCAGGGTTGTGTGTTCAAGCCCCACACTGGGCATGGAGACTACTTAAAAAAAAAAAAAAAAAAAAAAAAAAAAATTGTGAAAAATAAGTAAGAAACTGTCAGGGGAGAAAGAAAAAAGTAAAGATAGAACCAAATTGTGAGTTGTAATCATCTTCACACTGCCCTAGCCATAAAATAATTATTTCTCAAAATGTTAAGGTGGTCAAATGGCATTAAAAGCCAAAAGACACCTGTCACGCCTCCAGGATAGTTTCTCAACCCGGCACTACTGGCATCTGGGCCCGGATCCATCTCTGTTGTGAGCGCTGTCCTGTGCACTGCAGGAGGCTTAGCGGCATCCCTGGCCTCTACTCACTGGATGCCCGCAGTACCACCAGGCCTCAGCTGTGACAACAAAAATGTCTCCAGACACTGCCTAGTGTCCCCTGCAGGGCAGCACTGCCCCCCCGCCCCGTTGCAAGCCACCGCTGCAGGGAGAGACACCACGTGACGAAGAGAAGCCGGACACACTAGGGGACGGTTGACAACTGAACGACAGCGAGGGAGAAGGTAAGACTCGTGCCTAGCAGGGGCAAACAGGACGCGTCCCCGACGCGGCGTGCCTCGCTCCCTACCCGACTCCGCCAGCATCTTCACGGCCTTCGCCTTGGCCAGCTCCAGGGCTGTCACCCAGCGCTGTCGCTCCACTTCTGAGCTCGCCTTCAGGTGGTAGGTCTGAGCACCCCCGTTGGAAATGATGAAGTTACAGGAGTCCTCCACGGTGATGTTGGCCGTGGCGAGGTTGATGGTACCACGGCAGGTGTGTCTCATTTCGGCCTTTGACCTACAATAATGAGATGAAGACAAGCTAAGGAGAAAGTTGATGGATGGAGTATCCTTCACCACGTTCCTTGTCTTCTCATAACCCTTTCCAAAAATATGGTAGTCCTAGGCAACAGCAAGTTCTACTCTTTCCCTCAGATGGCTCCCTCAAATTCCAGAAACCGTCAGTAGGGCTCTCCTTTCACGGCCAGTAAGTGTTGTTTCAGAGTTCTGAGCTCTCTCCCTTAGCCTTTTGGAAATAGCCTTCGCGGGAGCATTCACGACCTACAACGGTAATCCGGCAATGCTAAGTGTGTAAGGCAGTGAGTTTTGACAAATGTATACAATTGTGTAGCTGCCTCCACAAATTGTAGAACATGTCCATCACCCCAACAAGTTCCCTTGTGCCCTTCTGTAGGCAGGAATTCCTTTTTATTTAGCGGGGCATAGTTATAAAATAGTGGTTTGTAAACTCACGCAACAAAATTTCTTGTAACAATCTCATCGCCTCAAAGAATAGCTGCATTTTACACATACTGCACCCCCCCCAACTGTAACTCAGCCCTAATGAGAACTGTCACTACGCTTAGAATTATATTGCGTAAGTGTAAGGAATGCTGAGATGCTTAGGGTATTAAATATCGACCACAGCTCAAATGACAGGAAAGAGAAAGGACTAGCTTTCTGTGGGGGTAAAGAATAATCCTAAAAGAATCACCAGGTAGTATACTCTCCCTGGAATATGTTCTCGCCAAAGGTCCGCTGGCCTCGCTTGGCGGGAACTCCTAAGCCATCCTATTAATAGCTAAGAAAGATTCAGCAAATCTGTTCTCGGAGGACTGGGTGTAAAAATTTTCCCCATCTCTGACTGACAGCTCTATTAATAGACTAACTTTTGAACTTTACATCACTGCTTGGTGACAACAGGCTACAAGCTACTTCATGTAAAATACCAAGCTACTAGCACGACTCAGGATACCTTGCAAACTGAGTGAATTTCCCCTCCACCCACCCGCTGCTTCTGCCCAGAGACCTGCATGGTGAGACCACAGTTTTCCCTGACCAACTTGGAACACAAAGAGGTCAAAGTCCTTGGCCAACTGCCACAGGGCAGAGGGGAGCCATTTCCTTTGCACGGAGCCAAGCGGCCCAACACACCTGGCACGTCCAGAGCTCCTGCGTGCCAGAAATGACACACACCCCATCTCCAGAAACGAAGACTTGGTATGTTTGAGAAAGTCTGTTTACTGTGCTTAGGAAGACAGATTTGCTATTGTTCAGTGTGTCACATGAAACTGGTTTTTCATCCTCAAAGGCACAAATGAGCAGTAGGGGATGGCCAGGGGGGTCTCACTGGACTGGGCCATTTTTCACCCCTGCACCTGCCACAATGTAATGTGAATCCCTGTTTTTTCTATCCTTACCTCCCCTCCCCTCCCCTCCCCCGCCCCCAGGCTTCAGTTACATTATGAATAATGCAGGCTGAATTTCAGACCCGCAGCTGACAGGCCAGCTCACCCTGGCTTTCTACTCCAAAGGTGCTGCTCGGACCCTGTACTGCGTTTCCTCACAACGTGCTGGAACTTTTCACAAGCCACTTCCTAGGAATCTCTTCTGCCTGGGTCATCTTCATAAACTAAAGAAGTTTCTCAAATCACCTAAAGTCTGTAGCAGTTGCAGAAATACCAAGGAACCCTAGGAGTAAGGCAGGCTTGACTCAGGAGCTCTTGGGTTCAGGCCGATACACCTCTGTTTATAAATGATTAGTGCAGAGGCTGGAAAGACATGGTTTTGAGAGTGCAAGATAAGTTCTTCAGGCACCACAGTATTAATTAGGTGGTGCCTTCTGACCAGAAAGTTCCCTTTAAGGCCAGCAGAAATAGTAACTCAATCTCTGGAAGCTAGTCAGGAAGACTAATGCTATGGCCCTGTCACCATGTGTCTGGGAAAGCCGGGATTCTACATACGGCTTTAAGTAATGGGACATCCATGTATCTGTGTATGTAAGGATGGGTAAAAAGAAGGAAGTGGCCCGTCAAAGCCTATGAGGACAGTTCATCACAGGATGGGTCTAGGAAGTATATGGTCTCAGTTAAAAAGAAAGCAGTATTTTGTAAAAGGCATATAGAGGAGACGACTGGTTTTGGAGGCATGAAAAGCAGGAGAAATGACAATTTAGCTAAATAACTGTAGGGAGACGGGGACACAGAGAACCCTGTCAAGAAGAATAAACCACCAGTATAGTTGGGAGGAAGAACTTCACTGTGATTTTGAAGGTAGTGCATAGATTTGATAACCCTGGTTCCTGTTGCTTGGTTGGTTTGTGGGTGGGACCATCTTAGTTGGCAAAGACAGGCCTATGGCATATTTCCCAATATGTGGTTCAGTATGCTTTGGAAGCAGTTTGATCTGTAGTCAGATAGGTGCTCCTAACTCTTGTAAGACAGAAGTTAAAGGTGGTTACAAGTACTTGAAGAGATAGCAACAGAGAAGTTATTAATGTCCAACCAAGATCAGTATTAAGACTGGTACTGATCAAAGAATCAAATGGCCTGGAAAGATGATCTGATAAGAATTTGGAGAAAAAAGACCACACAGTAAAGTCCTCAGCTGATACACAACTTACGAAAATGAGCAGTGTTAATAGTGACTTACAAGCCAAGTTAGGATACAAATCAACCGAACTTCAGGATGATGGTCAGTATAACAGGAAAACAGGAACTTGAATAGGAGAAAAACTTTGGAACACACATTAAAACTTTAGATGTGTGATCGAACCTTAAACCGATCATCCTGGATGCGTACTGAGAGAGGGTTAAAATTAAAATCAATTCTGAGGGGCGCCTGGGTGGCGCAGTCGGTTAAGCGTCCGACTTCAGCCAGGTCACAATCTCGCGGTCTGTGAGTTCGAGCCCCGCGTCAGGCTCTGGGCTGATGGCTCGGAGCCTGGAGCCTGTTTCCGATTCTGTGTCCCACTCTCTCTCTGCCCCTCCCCCGTTCATGCTCTATCTCTCTCTGTACCAAAAATAAATAAACGTTGAAAAAAAAAAAAAAATTTAAAAAAAAAAAAATAAATAAAAATAAAATCAATTCTGAATATAATAATGCAAATGACCCACACAACTGTTCACAATGTGGCAGGAACAGTGAGGATGTGCTAAGGCATTTTTCACCCTCAACAACCTCCAACTCCCACCTTCAATTTCCCCTCAAAATCCTCTAAGTGCTGATACGGTGGGGTTGAGGAAGAGATTCATTCACCCTACCTCTCCTGGTAGCAGAGTGACTACGTGCAGAGGAAAAGAAATACAGTGAGCTGCTCTTAACAGCATTTTGGGTCTCAAATAGGACTTTTTTACAAAAAAGATTTCAATTAGAAGTGCCATTATATTAAGCAAAGTCTCCCTTAAAGGAAACTTTAAAAACAAATTTTTTTTTAATGTTTATTTTTGAGAGAAAGAGACAGAGCATGAGCAGGGGAGGGGCAGAGAGAGAAGGAGACACAGAATCTGAAGCTGGCTCCAGGCCCCGAGTTGTCAGCACGGAGCCCAACGAGGGGCTCGAACTCACAAACTGCGAGATCATGACCTGATCATGAGCCAAAGTCAGGTCAGACGCCCAACCAACTGAACCACCCAGGCGCCCCTCCCTTAAAAGAAACTTTTACACATTTTGTATAAAGTACTGTGATCTAGAAACTATATACATTTCGTATATAGTAACAGTGGAAACTTGTGTATATTTTGTATAAAGTACTGTGATCTAGAAACTATACACATTTTGTATATAGCAACAGAAATCTAGAAACTTACTTGCTATAGGCAAGCAATTATCTGTTATTTGATTGATTCAAGTAACACTAACTTGGGTTTTAGGTTATGATGGTGTGAAGACAACCGGTTTCAAATCCTGACTCCTCAAGACCTTGGAATAGTTGCCCAGACTAAGTCTCAGTTTCCTCATCAGTAAGATGGGAATATCTCCTGATCCCCAGGGTTATTGTTGGGAGTCAATGAAACTATCCAAACTGTCCAGTACTCAGGAAATGTTTATGTCCTGTCTCCACATCCAGCATCTTAACCCCTCTATCTGGCGTAACCGGAGTAGCCAAAAGCATGCTACAGTTATGGCAAGCTTGTGAGCTGCCACGAATATATATTAAACATTCCAAAACAAACACTGTTGAACAGAAGTAATCGTACCAAAGACATGGATTCTTCTTTTAATAAAACTTAAAGCGAACCAACCAAAGAGACCCCGGAAATACAGGAGAGACCACTGGAATCATTCCCATGGTGGGAGGTGGGGTCAGCGTAAATAAAAGCAGCACTGGAGGGCACATCTCCGTTATGGGCTGTTCAGAAGGCGAAAGCATATGCTAAGTCTGGGAGACATAAAGACAGGGGAGAGATACGGAGGCCACCCTGTGCCTGGTGTCCTTGTGCCTGAACGTGGAGAGAGCAACGGCGGGTACATCAAAGGCTGCTAATAACCTTGAATTCTGGAGACAGCTAAGACAGCACAGACAGCTAAGATTTGGGACTTTCACAGCAAGTTCCTTGCGAACCATGCCGGGGCTTTGCTCTCCTACATGTGCCCCTTAGCACCTACGACAGCGCCTTCCTCGCAGAATTCATCATTGCACCGCCGTGCTGGCGCAAACACAATGGAAGAGTAGATGCTCTCCGAACAACTGGAAAGGCCAGGGACGGAGGGGAAGGTATTGCACCAAGAGCGGGTAACCCAGGTGGAGAGGGAAGCCCCGGGGCGTTCACTTTCGTGCAGGTGGGCTCGCGTCGCGGGCTGTCAGTGCGCGCAGGTGACGAAAAGGGGCCTGGGGCGACCTTGGCTGCGGGGCCGGCTCCAGAGGGTGACGGCGCGGGGACTGTGGGCTGCGGTGGGGGACGGCGCCCCGGAAGCAGTTACCTGTAGTAGCTCAGGAGCCCGTTGCTCAGCACGAACCACCGCCGCTGGTAGCCTTTGATATAATTGGTCCATTTGAAGAGCCAGCCCTCTCGAGCCGAGCCCGAACCCCCGGCGCCCGAGCCGCCGGAGCCCCCCGCCGGCGGCGCAGGGGCCGGGCCCGCAGCCGCCACTCCCCCGGCGCCGGAGCCCGGGCCGCCCGCCGCCGCCGCCGCGGCCACCGTGCCCAGCGCGGCCCCGGAGCCCGGCCCCGAGTCTCCGCGGCCGCCGCCGCCGCCTCCCACCACGGGGGGACCGGTGCCGCCGCCGCCCGGAGCTGCAATGGCCGCCGGGCCCGGCCCCACCACCCCTCTCAGCTCCGTCGCCGCCATGAGCCGCCGCCGCCCCGAGATACAGGACCGGAACCGCCTACGAGAGCCGCCGTCGCCGCCCGGAGCGCCCCACACGGCTAGCGCATCAGCCGCGGCCGCGCAGCGTCCCCGCCCCGCCAGGCCCGCCGCGGGAGGAGGGCTCGGCCGCCGGGAAGGAGGCAGTCGATTGGTGCCGCCGAGCGTCACTTGCGGAGGACCCCTAGGACATTGGCATTTCTCTCGGGCCTGTCATCCCACACCGCCCAGTGAGAGCCCGGGGTGGGACGCGTCCTCCAGGCACGCCGATGATTGGTTCGAATGAAGGCCAATCAGACTCATGTTCAAGCTCATTGGTGCTTTCCCGAAGTCTCCGGCGCTCGGGGAGGACCCGAGAATGCAGAGTGCCCGGCCAATTCGACCACCGATTGGCCGGGGTTTCCGCCACTCATTTCAGTGTATGTCCCCGTCACTGCCACGTCACCCCCTCCCATCACTCTTCTTTTCGTCCCCGTTCCATCCTTACGGATTGGTGGTTGGTATCAGCTGCTCAGCCTTTTCTACCATTTGCTGAACAAGCTGAGGAAAAGGGGAAGGAGTCTCGTTTTCTTATCCCCACTTTCATTTCTCATTGGTTCGCGTGTATGTCACTCACAGGTTGGCGGAGAGATTGGGTGGGGATTGGAGACGATTGGTTCCGGATATTGTCTGTGACTGCTGATGCTTGGCAATGCTGACCAATAACAGAGACGTACTGAGAGAGGGGCTGGCTGGAGGCAACCACTAAAATCCGGGAAAGAGCTTGGAGGCGTGTTCGTCTGCTTCTAGCTTTTCGGAGTGGGCGAAGAGCGAGTTCTCTTCCCCAAACGCGTTTTTTTGTTGTTTTTTTTTTTTTTCCACTTAGGTGCAGTGTTGCATTCCCTCTTCCAGAGTTAAGACCATCGTAGTTTCCCGCTGGGCAGAGTGACTCTCAGCAGTTAGCCACTGCCCGAGAAGCTACCTTGTAGGGCCTCCTGCTAGCAGCTGGATCTGAGCTGGAGACCGGGATTCCTGGGAAGTCCAGTAATAGCTTCCCCAGTTCCTTCCTGGATCCAAGATCCTCCTAAGTCCCTTCCCTGGTTTGTTCATCATCGCACCACACCCCTTATCTCGTGATTCTAGGTTGTCCTGTGCTCCGGTTAGAGTAGGAAGCTAGTTAGCTTTTAACAGGATACCTGGAGGCCAGGAAAGGGGAAGTCGTGGACAGCGCAGCTATAAGAAAGTCAGAGGCCCGTCCTGGCAGCAAAGCCACAGGAAGCCGGATCAAACTGGACTGGCCCAAAGTGTCTGACAAAGAAGGCTGGAAACCCCTGACCAAATAAGGAAGGAAAGGCGCGAAACGCTGCTTTCAACACATCCCCGCCTCGGGTAATAAATATCCCACCCCTAGTTAACAGCTGTCGATAGAAAGTAGACATCCAAACCCCCAGTGTGCAGTTCTCCCTGGAGCGGGCCCGCTCTCACCTCTCCAGAGCATACTTTCACTTTAATAAACTTTCCTGTTTGCAACTGCTCATCCACTATGTCTGGTCCGTCCTTGAATTCTTTCTTGCGATGAGACCCAGAGCCTCCAGGGACATCCTTGGAATGCACTGGGTGGAGGCCTCAGGGGACGGACGGGTCTCGCCAGTCCACCTGGCAACATCTTTTTGGGGAACCAGTCAGAAGGAGGTAACCTGCGTGTTGAGGGACCCTCTTCATCGGTGAGTCTCAACTTCCACCACTCGGGCTGGAGTGTTGCTTAGTCAAGTCACCATTACTTTATTCTCTCTCTCTCTTTCTGATCTACCTGGGAACCGGATGGTCTGGTAGCATTTATGAGAAACTAATGTTCAGCTCCGAAGAATAAAGGGACACTTGCTCCTTCCAGCCGAAAGGCACTCTTAAGTGACTAAAAGTTGTATGGAAGTGTCCGAGATTATTTCTCAGGACGCACAGCAATCCCATAGGGCTTTCCATCTCACTGGTAATTAAAACTTTGGCTCCTCTGGGTATGCACACATAGGACTGTTCCTTAGTGCTCCCAGACATGTAAGAGAGTGCTTCATGGGCTCTCGTGGAAGCGACACCAGCGATCCTCTGCACCGGTCCCTAGGTGACTGATATTCCCAGGCTGTCTCTGCAGGAATCTGCTTCTTGGTCAGGGACACTCTGACCCCTCCTTGTGTGGCTTCAGCCGCTTCCTCTTATACCTACATAGGCACTTTCTTTTGGTGGCGGGGCACAGGGACCTGGGAGATATTCTGTCACCCATTGCACAGGTGCTGCGTGATTGCCAACTCAGACTGCAAAGATCACTGTAAAATAAGCTATAACCCTTTTGCTCCCTGGCAAGGGATCCCACTTATAGAGAGCTCTCCCTGTGGATCTGTGGGTAGGCCTTATCTACCACTTAATTAAATGTGGCTCCACCCAAATAATTCAGGGATGCAAAGAGAACTGGAAAATAGAGGTTAGTTTCCCCAGAGCTAACCACCAAGTAGGAGACTTCAACAGGTCAGGCAAGAAATATTTAGACACTCAAAGGGACCCCTGTCTCTGGTGGCTGTTGTTTGCCACCAACTGTTAAGAGGCCTATCAACAGAAGGAGAGTGGGATATTCAGTGATCTTGAAATCATGATGATCTCGGTTCCAAGGGATCCATCCTGGGACATCAGGGTTAATTATCAGGCATCATTTCATTTAGGGTCATCCGGAAGACTGTCACTCTCCGGATGGCAGACGCCAGGAAGAGACGTGGGCCCTGGGACACCAGGGCTGTTGTTGGGTCATCACATGGCATGCTGGCCACAGCCATGATGACCGGGTGAATGGACAGCAGGCTGGGGATGCCCACAGTCCACTCGCCTTTAGAACTCTCTAGAAGAGTTCCCAATTGAGATCCTATTAGGTTCCAGAGAGAGAGAGCTAACTCTCCTCAGGGAAATAGTACTCCAGGCTTCTAGTATTGGGAGGCCTGGTTTAGTTGTTCCTTTTCAGTTAACAGGAGTCAATTCTCTCCCTGAAGACAATGGGAGATTCCACTTCCATACCCAAAGACTTTCTTCTGGGACATATTTTGAGACACTGGGATCAGTTCCCATTAGAAAGCCTAAATAGGGGCACCTGGGTGGCTCAGCAGTTAAGTGTCCAGCATCCTGCTCTGAATTTCAGCTGAGATTCTTGGATTGAGCCCTGCATGGGGCTCTGTGCCACAGTGTGGAGCCTGCTTGGGATTCTGTGTCTTCCTCTCTCTCTGCCCCTCCCCAACTCACACTCTTGTCTCTCTTCTTTCTTAAAAATAAACATTAGAAAGAAAGAAAGAAAGAAAGAAAGAAAGAAAGCCAGCCTAAGTAGGAAAATGCTCGTTTTCTTTTGTAACATTCCTTGGCCTCCATATAAGCTAGAGATCTAGTCAGAAAATGATAGTCCTAACTATAAAACTAGATTGCAACTTGATCTCTCCAGTAAGAGACAAGAAGAGTGGGTAGGGATCCCTTACATCCAGGCCTTTATGGCCCTCAGGGATGACCCTGAGAAATGTAAAACATGCACAGTGGGAAGGGGTCATTTACATGTTTGGTCCCAAGAAAGAAATTCTCCCTGCAGTAGCTCCCCTCAGTAACTCCCCCTCGAAACAACCCAAGACCAGATTAACACCCCAACAGCCATTGGCTCCTCAGCCTAAGCAACTAATCTCCCACCCTATCAATCCATCTACCCTCCATTACCAGACTCAGGCCAAAAGAAAGAGCTTCTTTGCCCCCTCCAGGAGATGGCAGGTCGACCTTAGGGGACCACAAGAGTGTATGTTCCTCTTTTTATTTGGTTTTAATGTTTATTTTTGAGAGGGAGAGTGCATGCTTGAGTGGGAGAGGGGCAGACAGAGAGGGAGACAGGATCCAAGGTAG
Source organism: Lynx canadensis (assembly GCF_007474595.2). Lineage (NCBI taxonomy): Eukaryota > Metazoa > Chordata > Mammalia > Carnivora > Felidae > Lynx > Lynx canadensis. Next base: position 104,344,827 of record NC_044312.2, read on the forward strand.
GCTCTGTGTTGACAGCAGAGAGCCCAATGTGGGGCTAGAACTCACAAACCCTGATGAGATCATGGCTTGAGCAGAAGTCCGACGCTTAACCAACTGAGCCACCAGGTGCTCCCCACCCCCTTTATTTTGTTAAAGTTTATTTATTTTGAGACAGAGAGAGAGAGAGAGAGAGAGAGAGAGAGAGAGTGCACGCATGCGAGCAAGCCAGGAAGGGGCAGACAGAGAATCCCAAGCAGGCTCCACTGAGCATGAAGCCTGATGTGGGCTTGATCTCATGACCGGGAGATCACAACCTGAGCCAGTATCAAGAGTCAGATGCTTAACCGACTGAGCCACCCTGGTGCCCTTCTATGTTCCTTTTTTGATGTCCGATCTCAGGCAGTGCCATGAGTGCTTAGGCCAGTTTTCTGAGGTTCCTAGCAAATTTACTGAGGAATTCCGGAGCCTGACTCTAGTCTTTTGATGTAACCTGGAAGGACCTTCTGGTCATTCTCTCTCATTGCTGCAGTACAGAGGAGTGATTCTACATCTGGGCAGATGTCCTTCATGCTACCTAGCCTAACAGATGTCCCATTAGAATGACAGCTGTCCCTCAGATAGACCCTTATCCGAATTATCAGCCCAGGTAGCAGGGACTAGCCTTCAGAGACCACATGGTACTGTGCCTCCTGGAAGGCATGAAGAGATGTATCATCAAGCTAGTAAACCATGATAAGGTGAGGGAGATCACCCAAGGACCTGATGAAAATCCTGCTCTTTTTCAGTCCCGTCTGGTAGAAGGGCCACAGAAGCACCCACGTAGATCTGGATACCCTAGAGGGACAGTTGGTGCTGGGAATTCATTTTATAAGCCAGGCAGCCCCAAATATGTGTAACAAGCTCCAAAAGTGGTTTTAGGGCCCCAAACTCCCAGTAGAGGTAGCTTTACTCCTTCATGGGCCAATCCTCCCACAAAGGCCCCAATATACAAAGAGGGGAATAAACTGGGCTCAGCAGAAAGACCACCAACTACATCTGGAGGGATGGCGGACACAAGACAAAAAGGTGATGCTTCCCCAGGCATTCCAGTGAAAAATCATCAAGGGACTACGTGACTCCTCTCATGTGGGAAGAGACACATTAACCTCCTTAGTTAACAGAGTCTTTTCAGGAATTAGCCTGTCAAGGGTGATCAAGGAAGTCACCAGGACCTGTAACCTAGGTCACAAGAACACCTCTGGGGGAGGGCTTAGACCACCTCCACTCCTCCAGACCATCCAAAGACAAGGCACATACCCTGGAGAAGATTAGCAGATAGACCACACTCAGATGCCCCCATCAGGGATATAAATACCTCTTGGTCTTTGTGAACACCTTCACTGGTTGGGTAGACGTTCATCCTGGTAGAACAGAAAAAGCTCAAGAGGTAATGAAAGCTCTACCAAAGGAAATCACCCCACGCTATGGGCTCCTAAAGTCTCTGCGGAGTGATAACAGCCCATTCTTTACTGCAAGAGTGACTCAACAAGTATCTTCTGCCTTGGGAGTTCATGACCACCTCCATGCTGCCTGGAGACCCCAATCCTTGGCTAATCAAACCCTTTAAAAAATCTTGGCCAAAAATCTTTCCAGGAAAGCTTAGAATCCTGGACAAAACTCCTGCCCGTAGCCCTCTTGAGATTGAGAATGGCCCCAAAAAGGAACCTCCAACTCAGCCCCTTTGAAATTCCTTTCTTAACAGCAGATCTGCTACTTGATTCAGAAACCCACGAATTTATAAGACATTTAATCAGTTAGGACTGGTCCAGTAGATCATCTTTACTTGTGCCCAACCCAAGAAAGAGCCTGTCCCTACCCAGATCAAGCCAGGGGACATGGTTTTATTAAAGACCTGGAAGGAGGATTTACGTTCAGCTCAATTAGACTCTGAATGGTAGTGACCCTTCCAGGTTCTTCTCAGCACCCCAACAGCAGCTAAGCTCTAAGGTATAGCTAGGTGGATTCATTTGTCGAGAATAAAACTTGTGGCTCCAGACTACCCACAATCGACGACTGAAGACATTCCATCCTATTCCTGTGAGCCAGTGGAAGATCTACGCTACATCTCCAAGAAGATAAGTGATTGACATCTTACTATGAATATTTGCTTTATAATGTTAGCTATTGACTGGATTTTCCTTATACTGCTTCTCCTCTTTGCAAACCTTTGTCTACTTGGACCTCTGAGTTGCTTTTCTTGCTACCTTTAAACCACCTCCCTTCAAACAAAGCAAAAGAAAACAAAACAATGACATCTTTCTGTTGGGTCTAACCCTCCGATATGGCCCCAAAAGTCTTGTTTTGGGTTTTTTTTTTTTTCCTCATTCTCATTACTGTTCTAACCCATGCAGGTCCACAGAATGGTTCCAACATAACCTCCCAGGGAAATAACTTTTTCAATTGCTAGATTTGTCATTTATGTTCTCAGAAGGACCTTTCTTACTCCCTATTTTATCCCACTCATTCTCCTAATACAATTCTCCATCAGAAAAACTACACTGGACCACGTTCACCTTCCCAAGAAGGGATTTTCATCTGCCCTAATGGGACCTGTGTTGACCTCTCTACTCCTACCACCCATTTCAGGGATTTGGACCCCAATTATTCCTAAGCTCCAAGTCCATGCTTCCAGATAACTCCCAATAATTCAACCCATAAAAACAGATCCAGAAGATGCGTCAGCTGCCAAATAGCATCACCTCTGGGGGCAGTCTGTACAACTTTGCCAACGACCCTTGGACCAGCAGACAGTGTTCCAGTGTCTCAGTTCAGGGCTCTAAGCATGGAATGCGGCATGCCTGCTTAGGAAATCTAAATGACACAGATTATAATGCCACCCACTGGGTTGGTGTGCTAATCTCACCCTTTCAAGTAAAAACCCAATAAACCCATGTTTTGGATCATGGCCTAGCTGGACACCACTCAGCATTACTGTTTAATTTCTCCCTTCACAACCATTACTTTCCAGTTACCTAGGATACGGAGCCATGGGGAAATCTCTATTCCCCAGCTGCACACACAGTAACTCTTCCAGGTGGGCCCAACAGCTCCAGGAGATAGGAATAGTGAATTACCCCACAAACTTTTGTGCCCCTCCCAACTGTCTCCTTATCTGTGTACATCCTTCTCCCAACCTACAGGGACCAGTCTTTACCCAGCCTGTATTGGCCCAAGGATTTCAATGCATTGATAACCTCAAACATCAGGCAGTTGTACCCCAGGATATGTGGCTCCCTCAGGAGTCCATGTATATAATTCTGCCCACTCCCACAACCAGAACTGGAAGGGCAATAGGCTTTATACTGGCTGGAAGAGTAGATACCATTGGTGCATTAGCTCTTTGGGGGTGGGGGTAAGGGTGGGGGTGGGGGGGATTTGCATATCAAATTTGCATGTTGGAGAAATCTGATGGGAGCATTGGATAAACTAGCTTTCCCACCTCATTGTATTTCTCCAATCTCTCCAAAGTCCTTTCCATCTTTGGCCAATGTGGTTATGGCTGGCTTTAAGGTGGGGTATGTGCTGTCATTAACAGAGCATGTTGTACCTACATCAACACCACTGGACCTGTGGAGGAAAACATCCCAAAATTCTATGATCCAGCCACACGGCTACACCAAATGGGCAAAAGGGCTGATACTGCTAATAATATTTGGGATGCTGTACATGAGACCCTTCCATCTGTAACCTGGTTCTTGCCCTTTTTAGGGCCACTAGTGGCTATATTGTTACTTTTGCTTTTTGGACCTTGTTTGTTTAATTTTCTTGTCAAATATTTATCTCCCAGGGGTGCCTGGGTGGCTCAGTTGTTGAGCGTCTGACTCTTGATCTCGGCTCAGGTCGTGATCTCACATCGTGAGTCTGAGCCCCGTGTCAGGCCCTGCGCTGACACTGAGGAGCCTGCTTGGGATTCTCTCTCCCTCTCCTCTGCCCTTCACCTGCTTGCTCTCTCTCTCAAAAGAAATTAATAAACTTAAAAAAAAATTTTTTTTTAATTTGTCTTTTCCAGACTCCCAACAACTTCATTTATAAGTGATGGTTGCACCAGGGATTCCAATCTATCTGCCTTGAAGATGAAACCTACCAACACCCTCTGGACCAAGCCTGTGACTTCCTTTTACTCCCCACAGCCCATCAGGTTTCCTAAAATTCAGATAGCAAGGACTTCTGGAGCCCTCAGGCAGGGTCAACATCCCACACCAGCATAAAGTATTTACAGAAGATGTACCATCGCCCGTTTTCCCTGAAAAGATTTTAAGGGCCCAGAGTCCATGGTGGGGGAGGGGAATGTTAGAGTAGGCAGCTAGTTAGTTTCTAACAGGATACCTGGAGACCAAAAAAGGGGAAGTTGTGGCCAGCGCCGTTCTAGGAAGGTCAGAGGTGGGTCCTGGCCCAAAACAAAGCCACAAGAAACCAGATCAAACCAAGCCGGCTGACAAAGAAGGCTGGAAAGCCCTCACCAAATTAGGAAGAAAAGGTATGAAATCCTGCTTCCAAGAAATCCCCACCTCAAGTAATATTCCACCCCCTAAGTTAACAGCTGTCAATAAAAGGTAGACACCCAAACCCCACAGTGTGCAGCTCTCCCTGGAACCCAGAGCATAGTGTCATTGTGATAAACTTTCTTGCTTGCAACTGCTCATCCACTGTGTCTGGTCCGTCCTTGTATTCTTTCTTATAATGGGACCAAGAGCCTCCAGGGACATCCTTGGGATGGGCTGGGCAGAGGCCTCAGGGCCCAGGGTCTCCCTAGTTCACCCGGCAACACTCCTACTTCCATCCCACGAGTTGCTGACGTTGTGGGGAGACAAATAGACTTGAGAGGACCTGACTGTGTGTGTTCCTCCTACCGGTGGGTGTCCCTATTTCTGAAAGTCACAGATCGAGTAACTCATGTAACATTTAGATGTCTCGGGGTTGCCTGGATGGCTCAGTCAATTGAGTGTCTGACTCTTGATCTCAGATCAGATTTACTTGATCTCAGAGTCATGCGTTCAAGCCCCATGTTAGAGGTGGAGCCTACTTAAAAAAAACAAAAATTAGGGGCGCCTGCGTGGCTCAGTCAGTGAAGCATCTGACTTCAGCATAAGTCATGATCTCGCAGTTCACAAGTTTGAGCCCCGGGTTGGGGGTCTGTGTTGACAGCTTACAGCCTGGAGCCTGCTTCGGATTCTGTGTCTCCCTCTTTCCCTGCACCTCCCACACACTCTCTTTCTCAAAAGTAAATAAAAAACATTTTTTAAAAATGTAAAAATGGATGTTGTGAACTATTGTTACAAAGGGAGCTTTGGGGAATCCTGCACCTGTTACATTTTGCTAATTTTATTTTATTAAAAAAAAATTTTTTTTTACGTTTATTTATTTTTGAGACAGAGAGAGACAGAGCATGAATGGGGGAGGGTCAGAGAGAGGGAGACACAGAATCCGAAACAGGCTCCAGGCTCCGAGCTGTCAGCACAGAGCCCGACGCGGGGTTCGAACTCACGGATTGTGAGATTATGACTTGAGCCACCCAGGCGCCCCACATTTTGCTAATTTTAAACCCACAATAGAAACAGCTGTTAGGACAGTGTAAAACAAATTGCTTTTGCTTGGCACAGCCTCTCTGGTATCAAGAAAGTAAAGAGAAATACTTTTTCTTTCTTTCTTTTTTTTTTTTTTTTTAAGAAAATGTTGATATAGGGGCACCTGGGTAGCTCAATCGGTTGACCGAGCGTGCTTTGGCTCAGGTCGTGATCTCGTGGTTTGTGACTTCGAGACCCACATCGGGCTCACTGCTGTCAGCCTGTCAGCACACAGCCCACTTCAAATCCTCTGTGTCTCCCTCTCTCGCCCCTCTCCCACTTGTGCTCTCCCCAAGACTAAATATTAAAAAATAAGAAGAAAATGTGATACATAAAGGAGAGAAATATTTATTGAGTTCTGGAGAAAGGATACACTTTGAAACAATCTGCAATTAGATGTAGGCTGTGGTTTTTTAAAAACTGAGTTAAAGTGAACTTCTTTATGCTGAGTCCTGCCTCTGCTACTTATTGGCTCTGTGACTTTGGAAAAGTCCGGTAAGCACTCCCAGCCTCCGTTTTTACTTCTGTTAAACAGGGATAAAGCCTTACCGGGATGCTGTGGTGATGAAATGCACTTGAACATGTTTGCTAAATTAAACAGCTACGAAAATGTGAGCTGGACGGCCAGGCACGTCCCTCAAATTACTTGCCAATCACAAAGGAGAATTACATTCTGTAAATCTGGCTGTTCCCACCTTCGCCCAGTTCTCTGACTTAGCATCATTCATCCTGGGACAAAATGTGTTTTTATGAGGTTCCTGGTGTGCTGAGGCAGGAAGCAGACCAGCATCCCTTAATGAAGTTTTCTTGCCATACAGGCTGAAAACTCCTGAATGCAATCGAGCCCTTACGGCTAACCTTCAACTTATAGAGGCTGAGCAAGCAAGTTCAACAACACCCCCAAGGAGACCATCAGATCAATCAGGAATGTGAGGCATTCTGCAACACAACAGGTTTATAGAAGACATAAAGATTAAGGAAATGGATGTCAATAAAAAGGGTCCGGGGTGATTGTTTTAAATTTTTAAAAACTTAGAAGACACAACCACATGCTTGATCAGATTCTGGTTCTGAAAAAAAAAAAATACCCCAGCTTTTTAGACATTTTGGGGTAACTGGGGAGATTAGAAAATGTCTGGTATTAGATGATGTCAGGCAGTTATATTTATTCAATGTGATGCTGGTATGATGGCTATGAAGGAAAACACTTAATATTTGGAGAAATGATTAGGAGGAAGAGTTCTAATGTCTATAATTTCCTTTGAAATGATCCAGAAAAGGAAAGAAAGCAAGCAAGCCAAGAAAAAGTAATACATACTTTGAAATATATTTATGTATCTGTATATATATAAAAGCAATATGGCAAAATGTTAATTGTTGAATGTTGGTGAGAAGAATATGGGTGTTTTTTATACTATTCTACTTTTCTTGTATATCTGAAAAGAATTTTTTTAGTTTAAAAAAATTTTTTTAATGTTTATTTATTTTTGAGAGAGAGAGGCAGAGCATGAGCAGGAGAGGGGCAGAGAGAGAGGGAGACACAGAATCCAAAGCAGGCTCCAGGCTCTGAGCTGTCAGTACAGCTCAGATGCGGGGCTTGAACTCACAAACCCAGAGATCATGACATGAACACTGAACTGACTGAGCCACCCTGGGCACCCCAAGAAATTTTTTTTTAACATTTATTTATTTTTCAGACAGAGAGAGACAGAGTGTGAGTGGGGAAGAGGCAGAGAGAGAGGAAGACAGAATTCAAAGCAGGCTCCAGGTTCTGAGCTGTCAGCACAGAGCCTGATGCCGAGCTCAAACTCACAAACTGTGAGATCATGACCTGAGTCGAAGTCAGAGGCCCAACCGACTGAACCACCCAGGCGCCCCAAGAAAAATTTTTTTTAATGTTTTCAACGGAGTCATTGTTGTTTCCCACCACTGCCTCCAGAATACAGCCCAGATTTTTTTTTTTTTTTTTTTTTTTTAAGTAGGCTCCATGCCCAACGTGGGGCTTGAACTCAAGAACCTCAGATTAAAAGTCAGATGCTCTGGGGTGCCTGGGTGGCTGAGGCGGTTAAGTGTCCAACTTCAGCTCAGGTCATGATCTCACGGTTCATGGGCTTGAGCTCTGCGTCAGGATCTGTGCTGACAGCTCGGAGCCTGGAGCCTGCTTTGGATTCTGTGTGTCTGTCTCTCTCGCCCCTCCCTGGCTCACACTCTGTCTCTCTCTCTCTCTCTCTCTCTCTCTCTCTCTCTCAAAAATAAACATAAAAAAATTAAAAAAAGAGAGTCAGATGCTCTACCGACTGAGCCAGCCAGGCGCCCCTACAGCCCAGATTTCTTAGCCTCACAAATCAGGTCCTTGACAATCTGGTGTCACTTTTCTTTTCCAGCCAGTCTCTTACTCTTTTGTCTTGATGTATTCCATGCTCCAATTAAATTGGCCCACACGTCTTCGTCCACATTTGCCCTGCACTTTCCCACACTGGTGGCTTCGTATATGCTTTTCCTTCTTTCATTGCCCAGCACAATATTCTCCCCCTACAGAGTCTCCTAATTTCCCTGTCTAGACAGAATGCTCCTTCCTCAGGACGTAGAATTTCCTGTGACATTAGTTGTCTCTCCTTAAGTCATTTATGTTCCTGACATATCACAGCTACCAAGGGGTGCATTCCCCCAACGTGTGATCTGTAGCTCTGTATCTGGTTCAGCTTCGGTTCTCTCACACAGCCTAGCCTATTCACCCATGTAACAAATATTTATAGAGCATTTATGGGAGCAGCATCTCCAGGCTTGAGCCAAGTGCTGGGGACAGAGCAGTGACTGTACAGATAGGTTCTAGTTCCTCATGGAACACAGAGGATCTTGGGATGAGTATTAAACAAGAAACACAGAAATGGATATATATCGTATTCGCATAGAGAAAATATGTAATTATGTACATACATACAGTAATGTGGAAGACAACCCAGGTGCTATGAAAGAGAGTAGCAGGTGTAACCCATTTCAAACAGGGATGAACTCTAAAGAGATCTGGGGGCTGGGGAGGAGTTAGAGGAGGAAAGAATGGAGGTAGTCATTCTTTTTTTTTAAAGTTTATTTATTTATTTGTTTTTTGAGAGAGAGGTGAGAGAGAGGGATCATGGGGGAAGGGCAGCGAGAGAAGGGGACAGAGGATCTGAGCCTGATGTGGGGCTCGATCGCATGACCTTGAGATCATGACCTGAGCTGAAATCAAAGTCAGATGCTTAACCAACTGAGCCACCCAGGTGCCCTATCCTAATCTCTTCTTTTTTTTAAATTTTTTAAATGTTTATTTATTTTTGAGAGAGAGAGAGAGAGAGAGAGAGGCAGAGAGAGAGGGAGACACAGAATCATAAGCAGACTGCAGGCTCTGAGCTGTCACCATAGCGCCTGACACGGGGCTCCAACCCACGAACCATGAGATCATGACCTGAGCTGAAGTCAGTTGCTTAGGATGCTTAACCGACTGAGCCACCCAGGCATCCCGCTCTTTCCTAGTCTCTTAAAAGGACAGTCATATTGGGTTAGAGCTCACCCTAATGAATTCATTTTCACTTAAACTTTTTGAAGACCCCCTCTTCAAATACAGTCACATTGTTAGGATTCCAACATGTGAGTTTTGAGGGACACATTCAGCCACTAACAAACACAAGATGCATGATACGGAAAAGCCATGAAGCACGACAGTAAAACTAATGCGCACCAATCTACCACCCAACATAAACACAAAACAACCATTTCTTGTATCTTTATCTGAATCCCATTCCCCTAAACACTCCCAAAGGTAAGCGCTGCCCTAAATCTAATGTTAAAAAAAAGGGTCCCTCGGTCACTTTGCCTCCTCAAGGCCCAGCCTTCTCCTGCAGACCAGGAAGCGTGTGGTGAGCCCTCCCCCTAAGGGTCCCCTTCTCTTGCCTATTTCCATTTCCACACGGCAGTGATTTTCCAAAGCATAAATCAGATCGTGTCTTGTGCTTTTTCCTGAAAAATTCTTCAGAGGCTTCCCATTACAACGAGAGCAAATCCCTTCAAGGCCCTGGGTGGTCACTCCACCCCCCACTTCGTTCCAGACACATTAGCCTTCGTGGTTCCTCAAACTCCTCATTCTCCTCTCAGGGGCTTGGGGATCTTCTTTTGCCTCGCGATGCTCTTCTGAGCTCTTTGCAGGGCTGTTCTCCTTATTCATGCACCTACTCACAGGGTACCTGCTCATCAAGGCCTTTCTGGACCGCGGCCTGAAGGGCCGATCCCGTCATCATTCTTGATACCTGTAAGTCTCCTCCTGAGACCACAGGCTGCACCAGAGCTGGGCCTTCGTTCGTCTCTGTCAGCACTGCACCTGCAGTAACACAGCGTTACAAGTGCTTGCCTGCTTTATGTTGTCAACTTGCTCCTGGCCTAAGAGATGTTGGGATACAGCAAGTGACAATGTAGTTTGAAACAGGTCCTGCACAGGCAGATGAATTTATTACACTAAGGGGCCATACAGATGCTTGATCTTTATGTAATGCAATCGGTTCCGATAATTACAACCTGAATCACCCCCTTTTTGACATGACTGAGAGGCAACTGCTTGATTTGCCTACTGAGAATGAATGCATTAAGATCCCTTCGGGAGACTTTGCGGAAGTGTCCTCGAATGCTTGTAGCTTTTCAGCTGCTCCCCCATAAAGCAAGGACCTGGTGCAGGAGGCTTCTTGTGGCCAGGACACTGCATGTGCAGCTTAAAACTTAAGGTTTAATGTTTATTTATTTTTGAGAGAGAGACAGAGTATGAGCGGGAGAGGGGCAGAGAGAGAGAGAGAGAGAGAGAGAGAGAGAGAGAATCAGAAGCAGGATCCAGGCTCTGAGCTGTCAGCACAGAGCCCAACGTGGGGCTCGAACCCACAAATTGTGAGATCATGACCTGAGCTGAAGTCGGATGCTTAACTGACTGAGCTACCTAGGTGCCCCTAAAACCTAAGATTTAAATCCCAGTGTGGTTAGCCCTTACCAGCCGACAGTCCTCTGGGCTACATACGGTTTTGGTGCTGTACCATCCAAGTGCTCCATCCTACTCCAAAAGGTTACAGAGAGGACAGATTAGGAAATGAATGTGAGTGTTCTTTGTACACTACAAAATAGCTATAAGGTGATATTGGGGGTTTATCTTTGTTCACTGTTGGATGAACAATGTTTGACATAAAGTATCTTAAGATGGAATCCTATTAGGGGCGCCTGGGTGGCTCAGTCAGTTAAGTGTCCGACTTCAGCTCTGGTCACGGTCTTGCAGTTTGCAGGTTTAAGCCCTGCATTGGGCTCTGTGCTGACAGCTCAGAGCCTGGAGCCTTCTTCAGATTCTGTGTCTCCCTCTCTCTCCGTCCCTCTCCCACTCATGCTCTGTCTCTCTCAAAAATAAATAAACATTAAAAAAATTAAAAAAAAAAGATGGAATCCTATTAGTAGGGGAGCAGTTAAATAAATTATGGTACAATAGCACACAGTGGAACAATACACAACCATTAAAAAGGCAGGGTAGCTCTTACACAGTGACAGGAAGATGTCCACGATGTATTATGGGGGAAAAAAGGTAAAAATAGTTATAATTCTAATTGTGTAAGCATATATATAGAGAAATCACTTGGAGGACAATACACTAGACTGTTAGCAGTATGTTTTCTGGGGCGTGGAATTCGAGATACTTTCCCTGCATGAGTTACATGTAGATTTCTCTGCTTCTTTAGACTGGTTTAACATCTAAGCAATTTAAGATTGTGTATTCACAGCCAAGTACACACATCACTGATTCTACCTCACTCCCTTCTGGATGTTTCCCAGCCCTCAGGTCTGATCTAGGGTAACGTCGCCTTGGAGAATGAATTTGGCTGAGTTGGGAGCCTGCAGAGTCACACTGAATAACAGGCGACAAGCTCCTCAGGACAGCCTTATGTGCAACATTTGCAAAATAAAAAGCAAAGCACAGACTTCAAGCTGTATTTCAAAGCTGTAATCATCAAGACAGTACGGTACTGGCACAAGAACAGACATTCAGATCAATGGAACAGAATAGAGAACCCAGAAATGGACCTACAAATGTGTGGCCAGCTAATCTTTGACAAAACAGGAAAGAATATTCAATGGAATAAAGACAGTCTCTTCAGCAAGGGGTGCTGGGAAACCTGGACAGCAACATGCAGAAAAATGATCCTGGACCACTTTCTTACACCAGACACAAAAATAAACTCAAATTGGATGAAAGTCCTAAGTGTAAGACAGGAAGCCATCAAAATCCTTGAGGAGAAAGCAGGCAAAAACCTCTTTGACCTTGGCCACAGCAACTTCTAACTCAACATGTCTCCAGAGGCAAGGGAAACAAAAGCAAAAGTGAACTATTGGGACCTCATCAAAATAAAAAGCTTCTGCACAGGGAAGGAAACAATCAGCAAAACTAAAAGGCAACTGACAGAATGGGAGAAGATATTTGCAAACAACACATCAGGTAAAGGGTTAGTATCCAAAATCTATAAAGAACGTATCAAACTCAACACCCAAAAAAACCAAAGAATCCAGTGAAGAAATGGGCAAAAGACATGAATAGCCACTTCTCCACAGAAGACATCCAGATGGTCAACCAACACATGAAAAATGCTCAACAACACTCATCATCAGGGAAATACAAATCAAAACCACAGTGAGATACCACCTCACACCTGTCAGAATGGCTAAAATTAACATCCCAGGCAACAACAGATGTTGTTGAGGATGTGGAGAAAGAGGATCTCTTTTGCACTGCTGGTGGGAATGCAAACTGGTGCAGCCACTCTGGAAAACAGTATGGAGGTTCCTCAAAAAACTAAAAAAGAAGTACCCTACGACCCAGCAATTGCACTACTAGGAATTTATCCAAGGGATACAGGTGTGCTGTTTCGAAGGGGCACATGCACCCCCATGTTTGTAGCAGCACTATCAACAATAGCCAAAGTATGGAAAGAGCCCAAATGCCCATCGATGGATGAATGGGTAAAGAATAAAGAAGATGTGGTATACACACACACACACATACACACACACACACAATGGAGTATTACTCAGCAATCAAAAAGAATGAAATCTTGCCATTTGTGACTACGTGGATGGAACAAGATAGAGGGTATTATGTTAAGTGAAATTGGTCAGTCAAAGAAGACAAATATCATATGACTTCACTCATATGAGGACTTTAAGAGACAAAACAGATGAACATAAGGAAGGGAAATAAAAATAATATAAAAACAGGGAGGGGGACAAAACAGAAGAGACTCATAAATATGGAGAACAAACTGAGGGTTACTGGAGGGATTGTAGGGGGGAGGATGGGCTAAATGGGTAAGGGGCACTAAGGAATCTACTCCTGAAATCACTGTTGCACTATATGCTAACTACCTTGATGTAAATTTAAAAAATAAATTAAATAACAATTAAAAAAAATAAAAAGCAAAGCAGAGGCTGTTAAAAGACCAGCAGACAATTCACAGCTGTCCTCCTGCTGGACAAAGAAAAAATGTCAAATACAATGCTGTAAGGTGGTTTTAAGATACTGATTCCTCAGATTAAAAACTTGCTTCTTAAAAACCCACATGGTAGGGATGCCTGGGTGGCTCAGTCGGTTAAGCGTCTGACTTCATCTCAGGTTGTGATCTTGCAGTTCATGAGTTCGAGCCCCATGTCGGGCTCTGTGCTGACAGCTCAGAGCCTGGAGCCTGCTTAGGATTCTGTGTCTCCCTCTCTCTGCCCCTCCCCTGCTTGTGCTCTCTTTCTCCTCCTCTCTCAAAGAATAGATATTAAAAAAAAAAAAGTTAAAAAAAATCCACATGGTAGTTTCTCAAAGGTCACAATGTTAATATATTTAAAACAGAGTTGGGCAAAGAAGAAAAGTGTCCGTTGCCTTCAGCTCCCTGCTTTGACTTCTCACACAGTGGACTTCACCGCCCTCCAGACGCAGATGTTAGATGGCATCCAGTTCTCTGTATCAAATTCAGAAAGTCATGTCTTGGCCTTTCTAATGATGGACAGGGCAATTTCAGTGCAAGCCAGCTGGCTGACACTTAGATGAAAGACAGATCCTTTTTTTAATTTTATTTTTATTTATTTTGAGAGAGAGATAGAGAGCAAGTGGGGGAGGTGCAGAGAGAGAGGAAAAGACAAAATTCCAAGCAGCCTCTGAGTTGTCAGCATAGAGCCTGATGCGGGGCTCAAACTCATGAACCATGAGAGCATGCATGACCAGAGCCAAAGTCAACTGAGCCACCCTGGTGCTCCGAAAGATCTTTCTGGAGATGGAGCTGGGATCCTTCTTGATCCAGGTTAGTTTGGAAACAAATGCACTTTAGTGTAAATCTGGAAGCTTCCTGGGAAATAGAGCTTGGATTTATCAAAACTGGTTCTTGGATCCCACAATTGGCAAACCATCTTAATTACCGAGCTACGTTAATACCTGACCACATTTTTCAGGGTAACTACCCTGCTCTCACGTGACTTTTTCAGACCCCTCGCGCATTCATCTGCTACAAAGTCAAATGCTTTTTCTCTAAAGTCAAGCACAAGTAGATCAGACGCTTTTGCCCTCTGTAACTTATTTTCTCACTAGAAATAGAAAGCTACTACTATTTTTAGTTTAGAGAATAATCGCCCTTTTGGTTATAATAGCAATACATGCTCAATGAAGACAATTTGGAAAATATGGAAAAAGGAACAATTATTCCCACCCCCCAATGCCCCACAGTCCTCCCCTTAAAGGTCACCATTGCTAATTTGTCACCTTTGATGGCATTGTTTTTCCTACTTTTTCCCTCCATAGTGATTGTCACATACATACATATACAGAACCTATTTTATGGTTAACATTTGTATTCTTAGTATTTTCCCATGTTAATTAACTAAACTCTCCCAAAGCAATTTTTCCTTAGAAATATTTCTCCTAAGGGGCGCCTGGGTGGCGCAGTCGGTTAAGCGTCCGACTTCAGCCAGGTCACGATCTCGCGGTCCGTGAGTTCGAGTCCCGCGTCAGGCTCTGGGCTGATGGCTCAGAGCCTGGAGCCTGTTTCCGATTCTGTGTCTCCCTCTCTCTCTCTGCCCCTCCCCCGTTCATGCTCTGTCTCTCTCTGTCCCAAAAATAAATAAAAAACGTTGAAAAAAAATTAAAAAAAAATATTTCTCCTAAGAATATAAGCAATGTGTTTTCTCTATGGAAATTTGGAAAATACTGAAAAGCAAAAATAAGTTTCCCGTATTCCCACCACCTAAGAAAATTTTTTTTTAAGCTTATTTTTGAGACAGAGAGAGAGAGAGAGAGAGAGAGAGACAGAGCGTGAGTGGGGGAGGGGCAGAGAGCGAGGGAGACAGAATCTGAAGGAGGCTCCAGGCTCTGAGCTGTCAGCACAGAACCCAATGCGGGGCTCAAACCCCTGAACCATGAGATCATGACCTGAGCCAAAGTCAGACACCTAACCTACTGAGTCACCCAGGAGCCCCTGTATTCCCACCACCTAGAGACAGACACCAGTAACCTTTCAGAACATACCCTCCCCTCCTGTTATCTTTTTTTCATTATATATACAGTTCCTTTAAAAAATAATTTGATTTGGGGGGCCAGGGTGGCTCAGTCAGTTGAGCATCTGACTCTTGGTTTGGGCTCAGTTCATGATCCCAGGGTCATGAGTTCAAGTCCCAAGTTGGGCTCTAAGCTAAGCGCGGAGCCTGCTTAAGATTCTCACTCTCTCTCCCTCTGCCCTTCCCCTGCTTGCATGGTCTCTCTGAAATAATAAAAAAAATCTTTAAAAAAAAGAACTGTGTTTTGGGATGAGCACTGGGTATTGTATGGAAACCAATTTGACAATAAATTTCATATATTGAAAAAATAAAAAATAATAAAAAGAACTGGGGAGGGGCACCTGTGTGGCTCAGTCAGTTAAGCCTGGGTGGCTCAATTGGTTGAGTATCTGACTTCGGCTCAGGTCATGATCTCACAGCTGTGGGCTCAAGCCCTACGTCGGGCTCTGTGCTGACAGCTCAGAGCCTGGAGCCTGCTTCGGATTCTGTGTCTCCCTCCCTCTCTGGCCCTCCGCCGCTCGCACTCTGTCTCTCTCTCTCTCTCAAAAAGTAAACAAACAAACAAAAAGAGAACTGGGGTGGGGGGCGGCAGGTGGCGTCTGGGTGGCTCAGTCGGTTAAATGTCTGACTTCAGCTCAGGTCATGATCTCGTGGCTTGCGAGTTCGAGCCCTGCATCAGGCTGTATGCTGACAGCTCAGAGTCTGGATCCTGCTTCAGATTCTGTGTTTCCCTCTCTCTCTGCCCCTCCCCCACTCACATGCTGTCTCTCTCAAAAGAAAATATTAAAAAAAAAAAAAAAAAAAAGAGCTACCTGGATGGCTCAATTGGTCGAGTGTCCGACTTCAGCTCAGGTGATGATCTCACAGTTCATGAGTTCAAGCCCCACATCAGGCTCAATGCTGTCAGTGGAGTCTGCTGGAGATCCTCTGTCCCCCTCTCTCTCTGCCCTTCCCCGCTCATGCTCTCTCTCAAAAATAACAATAAAAAAATGAATTAAAAATTGCGTTCAAAGCATATATATTTTGTTTTCCCATATCTTTCCGTGATCAAATATTCTGCTTTTCTAATTGTCCGTGACATATGGATGATTATTTACCTAACCATCATTGTGAAACTGGATGTTTGAGTTATTTCTAATTTTTTTATTATAAATAATGCGTTAGTATCATTCCTTTGGAATCTTTCCTTAGATTTCTAGAGCCCAGTGAATTAGTCAGAGGCTATGAATACTTCTGAAACTCTTCACATTGCCAAAGCACTTCTAGAAATGTAGTTTAGCCTACCAGTATGGGTGGCTGCCTCAAATTCTCACTAGCATTATTTTTAAAGATTTTGCTACCTTGATAGGTAAAAAAGTATTTTGTTATCTATGACAAGTGGAGGTGAACTTAATATTACTTGCATTTTCTTTTGTAAAAATTATTTAAAAAATTTTTATTTTTCAGAGAGAGACAGAGCATGGGTGGGGGAGGGGCAGAGAGAGAGGGAGGCAGGGAATCCGAAGCAGGCTCCAGGCTCTGAGCTGTCCGCACAGAGCCCGACTGCGGGCCTTGAACTCATGAACCATGAGATCATGACCTGAGCCGAAGTCAGACGCTTAACTGACTGGGCCACCCACGCGCCCCTTCTTTTGTAAAAATTATTGTTCACAAGTGTGTGATCTATTACTTAACATGTTTTGTTTACTTTTGAGAGAGTGCAAGCAGGGGAGGGACAGAGAGGGGGGAACAGAAGATCTGAAGTGGGCTCTGTGCTGACAAGCTGACAGCAGCAAGCCGGGCGTGGGGCTCGAACTCACCAACTGCAAGATCATGACCTGAGTTAGGGTCTATCGCTCAATCGACTGAGTCACCCAGGTGCTCCCAGGGTCTTCTCCTTACAGGATTACATGCACCGATGTCAGCTTTTAGCTCTGTGTCCCGTTGTCGTAAATTATTTCAGTGCATCATGTAATCTGATTATTGTTGACATACATTAACACGGAGGTTAAGACCTGCTTTTACTGGTTACTCTTGAGTCTTAAAAATGACTTTCTAGGCACCTAGAACAATCTCTCTCACATACACTACGACTTAAAAGTCAGGAGTTACTGTAAGCTATTGTTCCATTCATAAAGTAGGAGCACATTTCTTAAACTCAGTCTTTCTCCCAAGAAATGCCATGTATTTTCTGGAGAAGAGCCCGCATCTCTGACTGGGGACTGTAATCTGGAGAGGAACAGGCAGCAAAGCCTGAGCTCCTTTCTTGGCTTTTCCACTAACTGCGGGGGCTCGGAGGCAAGTGCCTGCCACCTGGGAGCTTCAGCTGCGGGCACGTGGGCCACAAGCTCCCTCAAGCCTCCCTTCCTACATTCTGGGTTGTCTTCTGGAACGCGAGGGTGCCCAGCCTGTAACACCGCGGCACCATCAGATGAGGCCTCGACGTTGTCTTCGTAAGACGGGAGAGGAGGTGCTCCCGGGAAGACAGCCTTAGTCGGTCCCGGCAGCCAGAACATCCCGAGTCCCCTGCTCCGCGGCACACAGGCGACATCGGCTCAGGCAAGCTCGTTCCCCTCGAGGAGCCTGTCTTGTCTGCTGGTCAGGAAACATTTTCATGCAAGTAGGTGCCCAACAAAGTTAAAGATCTCCCTCTTTATCCTTTAAAATTGTTATCCTTTTAAATGTCTTTCTTGTTTGCTGAGGTCTTCCCCCCAAACGAAAGGTCTCTAGTTCTTGCCGAACCAGGCAGTTAAGCGCAGCATAGAGACCAAGAGAAAAATCATTTGCCCGGGAAGACGAGTGCAGCCGTCCAGACAGTGGTGGTGTTTTCAGCCTGGCGCCGCACGCACGCATGCCCAGGCCGCCTCCCTGCAGGTCCTCGAGGCCTCAGCCTGGTTCTCCGATGGCTCCTGGAGCTGCACGTGCTTTTGCTACCAGTTCTCACACGAACACAACGGGGACTGGGACGATTCTGCTCTTGGTTTGGGCCAGAAATTGCTTGATCCTGAAAGTTTTGTGAGAAGATACGGTGAGGGAGAGTCTAGCGCTCACACCACGAGGAGGGGAGAGAGGGGTGACAGTGGAGTCTCTCATCCGGGGCATGTTAGGGTAAAAAGAACACCTGAGCCTGAAGTAATTAACACAGATTTACTACAAAGAATCGTCGACTCTTCTCCGTCTCTGCTGAGCAGGCGAACTGTGCGACGTAAGAGCTAACAGCCGCGGCAGCTTTAGGCCAAACTTGGCTACACGGAGCCTCCGGAAGTCACAGGACGCAGACGGGCTGGTGTGCCTACTACAGCGCAGAACCTTGGCTTGTAGTGAAAGGGTGCGCGGGGGAGGACTCAAAGCACCTAGGTTTTTCAAGATAAGTTACCACGTAAACATAAGCTCTTTGCTCCGTGTCCCTTACAACATTTAACAGGGAAAATCCTCACCGGTCCCCAACACCGAGAGCTTTGCCAGTCCATCTCAATGGGCCGGAGACACAGGTGAAATCATACAAATTCAGACAAGAAGTAACACGAAGCAGAAATGCAGGCACATGGTTTTTCAAGTATACAATTTGTTTTTATTTACAATACCCTATAAAAATGTAAATTTAGAAACTTTAATTTTTATTAATTAGAACCAAACAAAAAAGAGAAAGCACAGAAAGGAAGAAATAATAGTCAAGTATTCACTTGATCAGTTGTGAGGGGAAGGGAGGAGAGGCGCATGGTGGAAACAGTCAGTAGGTGAGGGCAGAGGGAAGCTAGGTCATGTCACCGCGGAGCAGCTGGTGGGGCCGGGGCTACGGAACGGGGACAGACAGATGGAGAGTGAGGACAGCCGGTTACAACGGAGGGCTTTCTTTCATTGTGTTGTACAATACATGTATGTGCAAAATGTTGATTCTCTTTAAACATCATAACCTGTCCCCTCGCTAACATTTGAAAAGGTGAGAAGAGCAAAAAGTGTATCAGGACAGTCATGAGAAACAGGCTCTGATTTAACTGCCTTGAGGGCTGAGATCACTCGGGATCAAACCCCTCATCCTGTGTGGCTGCTGCGCGGGACAGGGACAGGTGCAAAGGACCGCGGGGGGGCTGTCCCTGCCGGGACGCAGAGCCAGGCCCCTGGCTGCCTGGGAGCGGGGGCCTGGAGGTGAAGGGGGAAGGACAGCAGGTGTGTCCGTGGCGTGGAGGAGCCCGCAGAGCAAAGCAAGCCGAACTCCGCTTCCGTGGCTACCGTTGGAGGTTGCTACCCCCGACACCAAATCAGAATGGGGACGAGGGAAGTAAAAGCATGGCTTACTGAAATTGTCTCAGGAAGACAGAGCGAGTGTGCAAACGCTACGCTGCGGAAGCAGGCTCTCGTCCGGTTCATCGGGGGCAACCCTGCAGGTCGTAGAGGGGACAGGCCCCGGGGCGCTGCCGTTGTAGCCGGAAAAGGGCTTAACCGTGTACGTTTTCACTGAGGTGGACAGACACCGAGGAAGTACAGCGGGGACGAGAGACAGGACTTCTCAGCCTAGAGCTGGGTGTCAGCCAATTAAGAGTTCTGATTTTATTAACGTGCTGCATACCCTGCGTTTATATTAAAACAAGTAGAACCCACCAAATTAATTACAGGATGGACTAGAAACAGATTAAAAATACATCAGCTGGTTTGTTTTTAGAGGAGGGACGTGTCAACTACGTATTTCTCAATCTAAAACTCTTTCTTTACGGATCCTCTGGAGACCACACGAACGCGTGCAGAGGGGGCGTGCGCGCATATATGTATATATTGGTTTCTACTTAATTGGTTCTCCTATAGTCGTATTAATACGGGGCAACGAAAGAAGACTTTGGTAGGATGAGGGAAGGAACCCTCTGGCAGGCTACAGTCTACTGTGACCTGGAGCGGCGGTGGTGGGACAAAGGGAGAGATTATATTTGTGTCTCTAGGGCAAAGAAAATGCACAACTGGGAAGACCTGAGGGACAGCAGGACATGCAGAATTGTAACACAGGAGGTAAGAAGAAACCAGAAGGGTCACCCAGCCAAATTTCACAGAGCAGTGGGGAAATACCTGGCATTCAGAGACGACCCCTGCCAACAGGAATCAGTCCCACAAGACGCTTTGGGGAATAAGCTACCTTCCCTCCCTCATTTAAAAACACTCCATTGTGATGGCGGCAGTGCAGGTGGCAGCCGAAAGGAGGTACAGGACACATTTGGAGATCTTTTATCGTATCCCCTGAACTAGCCTATGGGTATAAAGAAAGAGAAAAAGGAAACTTGTGTAAACGAGTTAAAACAGAAGGCAATCTTCTGCATCAAAGTCACACCCTTGTTAGAATTCTTGTAACAGAACACCCACAACCTCTCTCTACCCTTAGTGAGCTCTAAGGGTGCTGCTGCTCCCGGTACGGGGCCCGGTCTCTGGCAGATGCTTAGAGATTTCCTGACGGTGACACAAAGGTTGTCCTCTGTGAGGTCTTCCTACTGTCTTCCACTACATTCAGCCCTAGGCCCCTGACCTCCTCTCCTCGGGACTTCTAAAGTGCCAACTTTAGAAAGATGCGGAACTCTCCTGTTTCAAACTTACTGCAGCTTGGTTTCCAGCAAGTTCAGTTTCTGTCGGTCAACATAGCGAGAAAAGAGGGATACCAGGTTTGTCGGTATTGAGATTGGCTTGGCCAGGGCCGCTTGGGGAATCCGCAGAAGTTCTCGGGTCGCCATGAACATCACCTCTGTCCTGAAAGGTAACCCGGTGAGAACCGATAAGGACGGTATAAGAAAAAGAATAAAAGATTATTCTGAAAAGACTGAAAGGAGAAACCCAACCCCGACTGACCACTGGTTGTTCTGTGTGGATTCTGTAGCAGGCTCTGAACTCTGTAGGTCTTCCCCACGGCTCAGGATGACGAGGAGCAGTGAGAGGCCAAACTACAAGAGGAGACAGGGGGACTCAAAATTAGCACCGCATCCGTCCTCCACCACCACCGAAGGGATCCCAGTACTAGATGGGGAACGGCACCAGATCAAAAGGACCCCACCACAGTGCTGCGAAACGGGGCAAACGTCAGACAACCGTGAACTGGGAGGCCGAGTCCTCCCGACTCTACTTCCGGCAGAGCAGCAACAGGCATGCTCCACGAGAGGGGAAGTCCCTCTCTGCTCGCCCACCCCACCATGACAGGAGAAGCTAGTTTCCCTGCCACGGAAAATGTGCAGTTAGATTTTCTCCTGTTCGCTACAATGGAAACAGATTAAAAAAGAAAATCAAAGACAAACCTGGATACAGAAAATTAAAGTTCACAGCAAACGTAAGGAAAAACACTGCACAGATTACGAGATTTTGAACTAAGAAAAAAAGATGTTACGACTGGTGGGAAAATGTACAAAGAAAGGTAACCGAAATGATCAGGATGTGAAGGGATTTCCTTAAATCTCTGTAAAAACTTTCCTTAACAAAGGATACACCTACTGGACATACAAAGGCTTAGACGAGATGTTAAAAACAGAAAAAGGATACACGATACATCCATGTTTCTAATCTAACAACGTGCTTTGAGGTTAAAGATTTGTTTCATTAGATTGGTTTTATCCGGTGGACGTGTGGTCTGAGGAGGCACAGAAGGAAATACAAATGGGGACGAGTGGTACAAGGTTAAATGTAGAAGTCATAGCTACACTGGATCTGAAGGGAATCCCACCTTTCTGAGTTTACCTCACAGAGGACAACCTTTGTGTCACCGTCAGGAAAACGACACTGGGCTACACATATAACCTCTTGTCTGACTCGTGGTTTTCTATCACCTTTATCAACTTTAAACTCATAGACTGAATAACGTGGAAGGCCTATAAGCTATCCCTCCAGAATCCCCATCTTCTGGCCCCCGAAGCACTATCACCTCTCGGCCCCGGATGTACCGCCCTCAGTCACTCTTTGGCGGGTTTTCAGGTGCGAGGGAGATAGAGGCCTTGACACTACTTTCTCTCTCTGCCAGCACACGTGCCCACTGTGGAAAGGCATGACACTGAAGGTCACAGCGGTGCACTCATCTGAGTAACAGGACAGCCCTGGAATCGACCTCGTCACTTCCACTTCCAGGTCAGGAAATGGGCTCGGCAAAGGAAAATCATCTGTTTGGTGTCACAAGCCTAGAAAATGGCAGGCAAGGAATGGAAACCTGCTGAGAGCTCACGTCTTCTCTTCTGTTATGCTTCCTTTGCACGTCTCTGGATCGTCAAACTGATGTAAATGAAATATGAAATGGGATGTCTTCTACTATTTAGTCGCACGACCGAGAGTGTGGATTACTGACCCAGTACGTTCTCGTCCCCATGTGAGAACTCTGATTTTATCTGAGGTCACACCGCTGTGAACTGAGAGATGTTTCCCAGGCTTCTCTGCAGTGACGTGTGGCAGGTGAGTGGAACCTGGCCACTGAGGTTAAGCTGCTGGTTAGAACTCCTGGAACAGGTCCAGACAAGGCAGACAGACGGCAGATATCCACCGTTTGGCCCCTCTGCACGCACCTCTCTTCCTGATGCAAAGTGGAGCCTTGAATTCAACAACCGGCACGGAGCCTGAGGGTCACCAGCACGGCAGCCACTGCTAAGGCTGCAGAGAAGGCAAACCAAAGGAGCCTGTGTCCCTGAGGGCAACGTGGACACCACACGAAAGCTGTTCCACGTGAGATACAGAAAACCCTATTTTGCTGAAACCTTCGTCCTTCCTAGCCTCTGTCACCAGGAGCTCAATGTAACTTCTGACTGAAAGAAGCCTTTCTTTTACAAGTTGCCACAGCTACAGCAGCCACTATTTGTATCTACAACTCAAATCTAGAAGTCTGGCAAAGTTCAGGGACACAGGAGGGCAAGAGCACCTTGTTCTGGAGCACAGCAGCGAGGTGAGGGTTAGAGGGCGCTGGCGCGGCTGCGCTCTGAGGTAGGTTCATTAGCTGTTGCAGAAGGCTGGTGACAGTCACTGATGGAAGGTGATAGAGCAGGAGGGAGAAGGGACTCAGTAAGCATGGCAGCACCTACAGAAAACAGAGAAAAGCATTACATCCTGGCCACTGGGGTGTCAGTGGGCGCGGACCGGATGGGGGTGCTCAGCTGTGCACTCAAACGGCCTCAGGCAAGTTGTAACAAAAAAGGGTTGACGAGTCTAGCAGGTACTTCTGGGTCTTAACAATGGATTCGGAGGTGTCTACTGAGAACTTTTTAAAACTCAGTTTGTGCAGGAAACATGACTTGTGTAAACCAAGGGTGTAAAATCACTTCTCAAAGAGCAAGATTCATGAGAAGACATCAGTGTTTTAATTCACTCCACAAATACTGACTGAAATACCTACGGTGTGTCTGGCCACGTGGGTTAAAATGAAATGGTAAACAGGACAGACCTTCAGGGAGCTAAGGCTCAGTGGGGAGTCACAAGTATATGGGCACTTTCATTATACCCTGAGAAGCACTGGGAGACAGGGAGATCCCGAGTCCTCAGAACTACCCAGAAGTACTTTCAGACTTCACTGGATCTTGTTTGATCTTTATAAAAGCTCAGTGAGGAAATGGAGAAATGATAATCCAATTTTCACAGATTAGACAAGCTAAATGAAAAGGGCCTTGGTATGAGAAAAAAAAGGGGGGGGGGCTCGGTGTTCAGAGTGACATAGCTAACAGAGAGAACCAGAATCCAAGGCCACTGAGTCGTTCCCTCCGTTCCGCCCCAAGGCCCAGACTGGAAGGTGAAAATACAGTGCTACCAATAAAACTAGGTTCTAACACAGGTAAGGAAATCATGGGTGCTCCCAGCACTCAGTGTCCACGGTATAAAAAATGATGGCTGGTGTTACTTCAGATGGCATTCAAGGGTGGCGTTCAAGAGTAGACTATCTGTGGGGCGCCTGGGTGGCTCAGTTGGTTGAGCATCTGACTTCAGCTCAGGTCATGATTTCACTGTCCGTGAGTTCGAGCCCTGCATTGGGCTCTGTGCTGACAGCTCAGAGCCTGGAGCCTGCTTCGGATTCTGTGTCTCCCTCTCGCTCTGCCCCTCCCCCACTCACACTCTGTCTCAAAAATAAATAAAAACATTAAAAAAAAAAGTAGACAATTTGTGATCTACTAGTCTAAATAAACACAGCTTTAACAACGAAAGCAGCTTTAATCATACATAAAAGTGAACAAGTGTATGATGATGTCTGTGTACCCATCACCCAGTTTCAACAATAAATCATCAGCATCCTGCCAGTTTATGTTTCTCCTAAATCATTTCATCCGTAAATACTCTACTTTGGATCTCTAACAAGACCTCTTGCTGTATTACGGCACCTAACAAAATTAAATCTCCTCCAAATTCAAATTTCTTCACTTGTCTCAAAAATGTCTTTTAGCAGTTGACTTATTCTAATCATGATTCCAACAAGACCCACACATTGCATCTGGCTGGTAAGGCTTTTAAAATCTGTGAACAGGGGGCACCTTGGTGGCTCAGGAGGGTCTGACTATTGATTTTGGCTCAGGTCATGATTTCATGGGCTCTTGAGTTTGAGCCCTCAATCGGGCTCTGTGCCCCCTCCATTGCTTGTGTTCTCAAAAGAAGGAAAGGGAAAGGAAAGGGAAAGAAAAGGAAAAGAAAAGAAAAAAGAAAAATCTGTGAATAGGTCCTTTGCCCACTGCCCGTCTCGTCTTGTTATTTAGTTGTTGAAGACACTGAGTTATCTGTCCCATAGTTTGGATTTGGCTACTTGTACCTCTGTGAGGTCACT
Organism: Lynx canadensis; assembly: GCF_007474595.2. Classification (NCBI taxonomy): domain Eukaryota; kingdom Metazoa; phylum Chordata; class Mammalia; order Carnivora; family Felidae; genus Lynx; species Lynx canadensis. The sequence goes on from NC_044312.2 coordinate 104,369,712, forward strand.
TAACAGCTTCTACTAGCCTCTGTCTTTCCGATAAAAACCAATGGTTAGAATCAGAGGTTTGATTAAATCAGGTTTAAGTTCCCTGGAGGGGGGTGGGAAGACGAGGGCAAGAAAACTTGTGTGCCTTCTCCTGCATCATGTTAAGAAGCACAGTGTGTGGGCGCCCCCCCCCCCCTTAGTGATCAGATGTCTGCTCCTGCCCCAACCACTGTAAAGTTTCCCATCCACCTGTTATCTAATGCCTTTTGCACCAGTAGGCACTGCTGTCCAGACTGACTGGCTATGTTGTTAGGGGTTGTAAAGCGGTGATCTTCTAATTTCATCATTTCTTTTGCATTTATTAGCTGAAATTCTTCTATGAAGAACCTTCTGTTATCAACTTTCTGGTTACTGTGATACTTGGTTGTGATGGAAAGGCAAGATAAAGGTTTGATTCTCTTTCAAAGTTTACCCATTCTCAGAATAATGAGTTCTGGATGGCCTAGCAATCTCTGAAGGTGATTAATATACTTTTTGGTATCATTATGAACTCATTGAATGAAAAATCTTTAATATATTTCAATCCATTGCCGTACTTTTTCTTTCTGATGCAAATTATCCCATTTTTGGCCAACAGGAGCCCCTTCGGTTTGGTTTGTGCAATTTTACATGGGACCCCAGTAATCTTTTAGCTTCCTTACTTTCTGGCATGAGATAGTCCAGGATTACCTTGTATATTTTGTGCTGCGGAACTGCTAGTTATTACTTCAAGAAATGGTATTTGGAAAAGTGGCCTAGGACTCTAGTGCATATAGGTAAAAACTCCACCTCTGCAGTTAACCAAGTTTTCCTGCTCAGCAGGTACCTCCACTCAAGCAAGCATCTTTGAATTCCTAGCTCCCAGCACCTAGCTCTAGGTGCTGTATTTCTGGGACCTAAAATAGTGCCTGGTTCACAAAGGCGTTCAATATTTACTGAATGAATAAAGCTCTCCCAAACTTGTCTCCACTGATGAGTTACTCTAAGACTGAGTGCCCGCCTCACAGCCTAGAACAATCTATAAGCTGTCAGGGGAGCTGTTGCTTTAGTCTTACTTTTTCGAAGATAAACCTCAACTCCTTAAACTTCACTCCATTTTTCCTTCTTGAAATCCTTAAAAAATGTGTCTGTCTCATCCCACTTCACTGTTCTTGATGAAGGCTCCACTTGGCATTACTTTCTTCTATAGGTGCTACAACTTCACAAGGAATTTTTCAACTCAGAAGGAGTTATTATTATTACTTCAGGAGAAGTAATGTTCAACTCTTTCATGCCATACCACTTACAGGGTATCCTGGCATCATGTTTTCTGTGGACCAACACCAGATTGTTCTTAATCAACTCACAGTCTATTGTAACAGACTCACTCTCATAAATTCTAACATTCTGAACCTCACACTTGGTAATGATTTCCCTTTATGCTGCCTTTATCAATTTCTTGCTCTGAACTTAAGACTATTCTAAATATTGTTAATCTTTCGAGTGTTACGACAAGAAAGAGCAATTCTTTCTTACCAACAGTTAGCTTCTAAACTTCAAAATCATGTTTCAAATTCCAGACTAGTTTAAATTTTTAATGTTCGTTCATTTTTTGAGTGAGAGAGACAGTGCGAGCGGGGGGAGGGGCAGAGAGAGGAGACAATCTGAAGCAGGGTCCAGGCTCTGAGCCATCAGTACAGAGCCTGACACAGGGCTTGAACCCATGAACCGTGAGATCATGACCTGAGCTGAAGTCGGATGCTTAACCGACTGAGCCACCCAAGTGCTGCAAATTCCAGCCTAGTTTACATCGTGACGATTATTAGTTATAAGCACTGGCTTGATTCCTGTGGGATATCATTCAACTAAGGCTACAGGCGAACGTTCAGTCTTGATAACAGCCAATGAGTGATGCTTTATATCCAGCAAAGTAACCAAGACCGTAAGTGCAAATTTTCATGAGCACCAGATTTACCTGGGGACTCTCGTTATAGATACAAAAGCCCTGATCTTTCTTCTGTAAATTCTGGTTCAGCATGTTTGGAGTAGAGCTAAATTATCTGCTTCCTAAGAAATTCTGATACGCAACACAGTTTTGCAACTGCATCAAATAAAATGGGATTTTTTTTTCAACATATGAAATTTATTGTCAAATTGGTTTCCATACAACACCCAGTGCTCATCCCAAAAGGTGCCCTCCTCAATACCCATCACCCACCCTCCCCTCCCTCCCACCCCCCATCAACCCTCAGTTTGTTCTCAGTTTTTAAGTCTCTTATGCTTTGGCTCTCTCCCACTCTAACCTCTTTTTTTTTTTTTTTCCTTCCCCTCCCCCATGGGTTTCTGTTAAGTTTCTCAGGATCCACATAAGAGTGAAACCATATGGTATCTGTCTTTCTCTGTATGGCTTATGAAATGGGATTTTTTGCTTTCCTCAGTTTAGGAACTTGCTCTGTTGGGAGGAAAAAAATGGGATCAAGAATATAGGCCTGGAGTAAAGTTTTGCTTTAAATAATCAAATCCTACTGCCAAAGGTTAGACAAAACTACAGAAAAGGGGAGAGGAGAGGAGAAGCAATTTGGATTCTAGAGCTCTTATCAACTGTGAAGACCCAAAGGAAAGAAGTCCCACATGGGGGATCATCACCTCATCTTGGGCATCCTTCTTGATAAGGAAAGGGAGATTCCTGGCTGTTGTCATGAGAATGTCAGCTGCTTGCTCTGTGGAGAGGAAAGGAAGAATACGGGCAACCATTCTCTTCCCTTTTCGGATACACATGATCTGTACAAAGTGGTCATCACTTGGCCTGCAGGGGAAGGAAATGCTAACTTAGGTCAGCAAGAACAGTGCAAGGCGCCCTTCTTCTCCGCTTACATGTTACTGAACAAATATACTGTACTCATTTTTACCCTACAATGACCTGTGCCACAAAACAGAATTACTTCTCCAACTCTCAACCAAATAATAAAAAGTAATTTTTCAAGTTTCACAAGCATAGAAAATCATCACTACACAAATGTATGTTAAAAAGATGTGGTCGAACTACAGGCATTAATTTCCTTTACGTTTATGTAACTTTACAAACAACATGATAATACAGCAAAATCTGAAAACCTACGTAAGCAAAAAGGATATAAAAGCATTCATTTCAGAGTTAATTTTATTAGTACTGTTATCATTTTTTAAGAACCTTTTTGCTGTATGTTTTTTCATTAAAAAATGACTCCATAGAATTCATATGACCTTGTTACTTTTTTCACTCAACAAATTCTTGTGACGTTTTTCCATGTCAATAAATATACTTCAGTTACATCGATTTGATGACTGCCTAACATTCCCAACTATGGACAAACCCACATTTATTCAACCAGTTGCTTGTCAACACAACTCCAGAAAAGGTGTGTTGAAAAGAAGGTACTTATTCTTATGTTCTGGTTTGTGTATGTCCTGGCTTAGAAGAATCATCAATTCTCTTCAATGAGCAAAGGGAAATGGAGTTATCAGGACAGAGTCCTCTTGCATTCATCAAACACACACTTAGGGTTTATAAAACAGTTACTGTTAGCAAGATCCTGGGCAGAAGAGACAGATACAGAAAAATAGATATATTAAGGAGCTTAGGCCCCACTGGAAGACTGACTGCTTTCCATAGCATGTGCGTATTCTATGGAAATCCCAAGGAAGTATAAATATAAATGTCTATACTTTTCATCTCAGTAGAAAAGATAATACACAAAGATTACAAGCATGAACATGCTAAAATAAAGCATAAAGCAAGTACAATTCGTAGGCTCATAGAAACCAAACCATGTTCCCCACTACGTCTCCAGTGCCCAGCAGACAGTGAATAGACGGGTGTTGAATATATGAATCCAGAATAAAGAGATTTTCTTTTTCCTGGCTGGGAAGGATTATGAAATGCTTTATATGACATGGCATTTGAGTCAGGCTGGAAGGATACACTCTGAGCTTCCTGAGATGGTAAGGAAGGTCAGCCAAAATACAGAAATGTGGAAAGCTCAGGTCAGCCGAGTGAGGACTCCAGCTGGCCTCATGTGTCCCTCCAAGTGTACAATTCTTACCTCTCTTGTCCAGGCAATTTCCCCCTTAAGTTGTCATACATGCAACAAATTTTGTGCTTTCTTTCATCCGCCAGGGCAGGTCGCTCTTCTTCTAGACTTAGGAGATACCGCCTTTCATAATCCTCCACATCAAGGAGTAAACTATAGGTCTGAGTGAAACACAAAGCAGGCCACAGCATGCTGGGTCAGGATCAGAGTATTAGATAAACAGTTTCACAGTTTAGGACCCCCACGTAAAGACAGAAGACTGAAAACGAATTGTAATAAGACTGAGAGGAAAAAGGTGCTCTTTTAAATCCAGAAAAACATAGTGCAGTAACTTAAAGAATTCCTGTCTGCTGTCCCTCCTTTATTTTTTTTTTTTTTTAATTTTTTTTTTTTTTTTTAACATTTATGTATTTTTGAGACAGAGAGAGAGACAGAGCATGAACGGGGGAGGGTCAGAGAGAGGGGGACACAGAATCTGAAACAGGCTCCAGGCTCTGAGCTGTCAGCACAGAGATCGACGCGGGGCTCGAACTCACGGACGGTGAAATCACGACCTGAGCCGAAGTCGGCTGCTTAACTGACTGAGCCACCCAGGCGCCCCTCTGCTGTCCCTCCGTGACCTCTAACCCAGGAGGTATCCATAGTGAATGACTGCACACTTTGCCAATGTTACAGCAGCAAGAACGGCATTCTAACATAAATGATGTTTATCACTGCTCCAAGTGATGCCCCATATTAATAAACACAGCAATCACTTTACTACTGGATACCAGGCACTGTGCTAGGCACTTTGCACGTACTCATTCACCAAATATTCTCCACAGCCCAGTGAGAGAGAGACTATTACCAGCTCCATTTTTATAGATGAAGAAAACGAGCACAGCACAGAAAGGTTAAGCAGCTTGCCTCAAGTCACAGGCTCAGCTAGAAATGGAGAAGATGTGAATCGCAGGCCGGTCATGCCATGGTGTTGCAACAGGGTGTTTACGCTTAACGACTTAATTGCCTACACGGTTCTACTTACTCTGTTCTTAGCATCCAGCCCAGTGCCCAGCACCCAGGGCGTACCCAGTAAATACATGTGGACTGACTTAATTAACTACATTGATTCACAGGTGGAACCACATAATTTTTATTCCCATTTTCTTAGAAGGTGACCTAACTAAAACACTCAGCGGTTAACTGAACAAGTGTGAACAAATCCCGGTACTTCTGATTGTAGCAGTGTTCTTTCTGTGAGGTGCAGCACACTCTTTTCTAGTGCGCTCGGGTACACAGCAGGTGTGTAAGAAGAATATATTCATTAACTGCAATCACAGGACACCACTCCCTACTTTTCACTTCTTGCGAACACATACATTTGAGAGTTCCGTATTTGAAACTAACGACAGCAACAGATTTTAAAACTTACTTTCTCAATTATGACCAGGGTTTTTCGTCTCTTGTCCCGAACCTGTTTTTCTTTCGTCTCCTAAAAAAAGACAAGACTATTCAGTGTGAACTGTTTACCTCTGTTAAAAATAACCTCCTAAGTGTGTACATATAGTTCCATTTGTGACAATACCGTAAGAGAATCCTAACTCTTCCAGAGTTAATAATCTAAAACAACACTAACTGGACAAAGGTCACAGAACTGAATGAACTAACCCACACAAATGATTAAACTGAATTTACAGACAGGCAAAAGGTAATGGTAGGATACAGTAAAGATGAAGATAATCCCAGGAAAATCTTAAGAGCACATAGAAAATGGTAATCTTAAGAACTGCACTAGATAGCTGATGCTGTTTGCAGCCAGTTACCCAGGTTAAAGACTCCTGTCGCCCCCTGTCCTGCCTGGCTGCCTTAGAGGTGAAGGTGTTAGATCTCAACCCCTGTGCAGGAAACCAGAAAGCCAGGACATGCCAGGTAGGACGCTCCTAGTTAGACAACAACCGACTCCATTATGCATGAGTCCATTCCACAATGACCTCCAGAACAGTAGTGACGACCCGCACAATTCTGCTGACACTTACGTCATCCTCACTCCGAGATGTCACAACAGCATCGATCATCTTTCGGGGATTATTCACACTAGAGACAGTGAGCTTTCCCAGAGAGCCCTCAAACTGCACTGCAAAGACAAAACATTTCCAAAAAGGAAGTCAGCGGTGCAGGTGGGCCGCTTCCAAAGACCTTTATGTTCTCTGGTCTTTCCTCACAGCCTAACAATTCGATACAAAAACCTACATATCTAACGTGATTTCTTATTAAAATTGATCTTTTCCCATTTTGGGGTTGTTAATAATAATGACACTCTGAAGTATTTCCCTTTTATTATATAGGGATACCAGAAATTATAACACATTTGAAAAAGTTACGGAATCTCAAGTCTTAAAGGATCTACAAGTGCATCTGCTGAACCACTCACGCCATGCTGCAGAAAAGGCTGCCCTCTGCACGTAAGGACAACAGTCCTTGATGAATGAGTTTCGAACAGCCCTATATCCAGCCATCTACACGGCTGTTTATATTTTATCGTATCAGCAGCATGTCAAATGTCTTCTAATACGGACCGAGGGATAAAGACTTACCTGGCTTATAGGCGTGCTCCAGTTTGGCCACCTGAGGGGTAATGAGCTTGGTACGCTCCTTTTTAGGGCCTTCACCTTGCACTTCTTCAGCAGCTGACAGTTTCTCCAGTTTTTCAAAGTAATTCTATCACACGAGAAGGTGATTTCAGTTGCAACATAAGCCCAGAGTTTGGCTGCTCTTTACATAATTATGCCGGCGGCAGTTAACAACCTGAACTCTTTAGGTGTATTGATCTTTAATTTTTGCTAGACCGCTAGATGTTTCCTTCTCAAAAAGTCCCAGCCTTCAGAAAAGCCAATTATCAATGGAAATATCTTCAGATCTCCAATACCTTCTTTATAAAGTTTGATTTGACTTTATTTAGTTTTTAATTTTTTGAGAGAGAGAGGGAGGGAGAAAGCAGGGGAGAGTAGTAGAGGGGGAGAGAGAGATCTTTAAAATTTTTTTTTTTTTAACATTTATTAATTTTTGAAACACAGAGAGAGACAGAGCGTGAATGGGGGAGGGGCAGAGAGAGAGGGAGACACAGAATCTGAAGCAGGCTCCAAGCTGTCAGCACAGAGCCTGATGCGGGGCTTGAACTCACGGACCGCAAGATCATGACCCGAGCCGAAGTCGGCCGCCCAACCGACTGAGCCACCCAGGCGCCCCGAGAGGGGGAGAGAGAGATCTTAAGCAGGCTCCAAACTCAGTGCAGAGCCCCACGTAGGGCTTGTTCCCATGACCCTGGGATCATGAGCTGAAATCAAGAGTCAGACACTCAACCAACTGAGCTGCTCAGGCACCGCAGGCTGCCAAAATTCTTGTTTTTTACGTTTATTTATTTTTGAGAGAGAAAGGGAGGCAGAAAATCACAAGCAGGCTCCATGCTGTCAGTGCAGAGCCCTGACATGGGGCTTAATCCCACGACCCTGGGATCATGACCTGAGCTGATATCAAGAGCCTGACGCTTAGGGACGCCTGGGTGGCTCAGTCGGTTGTGCATCCAACTTCAGCTCAGGTCACGACCTTGCAGTTTGTGGGTTCAAGCCCCACGTCGGGCTCTCTGTTGTCAGCACAGAGCCTGCTTTGGATCCTCTGTCTCCCTCTCTCTCTCAAATTAAACATTGGAAAAAAAGAAAAAGAGTCAGATGCTTAACCAACTAAGCCATCCAGGCGTCCAGACTGCCAATATCCTTAACTGAAAGAACTATTTCAAGACATTGGGTGTGACAGCCTCTGTAAGAAATTAAAAGCATATACAGGAACCTTTTAGTGAATAGTGAGAGGCTCTCCTGCTTGAAAAGAGGACAGAATATGTTTAGGTAGTTCCTAACCCCCTGAAAACTACCTCCAAAGAGAAATTTGTCAGTATTTAAGTCTACCAGACTTCCACGAGTGCCTTCGTCAGAGTGAGGGACTGGTCGGTCACTTACCTGGTAATAAAAATCGTCCAGGTAGGGGTCAGTGCTCTGTAGCTGCATCATCTGGATTTTAGAGACCCAGTCTTTCTCTCGCTGCAGCATGAGGTTGGCGTAGGGGTCCTTTCGGAGATGGTCCTGATGGCTGCTCCGGTGACTTCCTCTATCTCCCGCACCGTTAAGACTCCGATGCTGACTGAAAAACAAACATAGGGCTCATTCACTCCAAGTCAGGGCATTCCTTGGGTCTCATAACAATATGGGAACAAACCAGGCCAAGTTAAAAAAAAAAAGATGCCACTTTGCTTTTGTTAAAAAAGGAGAACTGAGTCTTGCCGGAATCTGAGAAGAAAGAGCTACGCAACACACACTGAGGGAAGTAACGGAGATTGGAGTGCCTCACTATGTGCTAAGCCCTCTCACCCATGGCCTTCTGCTTAAGCCCTACAAGAACCCTAACAAGTGGGGAGTTTTATTTTCTCCACTGAAGACAACAAACTGAGGCCAAGGAGATGTGAAACACAGGCCAACTGACTCCCAGTCTATACACTTGAACCCTGTCTGGACCCTAGTTTCCAGCTTCCCTCCCTTCCCAGAGGAACCACCATCCTGACGTGATGAGAACTCTCCCTGAAATGTTTTTAAGACTTACTGCTTGTGTGTCCATCTTTAAATATTATACAGTATTACTCTCTGTGCCTTTAAGTTTTACATAAATGGTATTGGATAAGTTTCTTCTAATTCAACATCACCTTCTTCATATGTATCCATGTCGACAGCATACCCAGGTGTATACCAAAAAGGAGAACTGCTAGGTTGTAGTGTATCCACATTTTCAACCTTATTATTTACTACCAAATTCTCTCACAAGAGGCTGTAAAACCAACATTCTTGCCAACAACGAGTGTTGAGACATTTCAAATTTTGCTTATCTGATGATGTAAAATGGTTATCTAATTTTAATCTGTGTTTTCCTGATTATAAGTGGGCTTGAAATCTTTTGTTTTTGACTTTCAGGTGTCTGATACGATGTTCAACAGTTCCACGTGTTACTCTGTGCTCGTCACGACAAGTGCTCTCCTTAATCCCCATCCTCTACTTCCCCCGGCCCACCTCCCCTCTGGACACCACCAGTCTGTTTTCTAGAATTCTGAGTCTGTCTCTTTTTTCCTCTGTTCGTTTGTTTTGTTTCTTAAATTCCACATATGAGCGAAATCATATCAGCTTTACTAAGGTATGACTGATACACAACTGTGCGTATTTAATGTCTATAATTTTGTACATTTGGACACGCACGAACCCTTTCGACACCATCACCACACGTGGGGTAACAGATGTATCCGATACCCACCAGGGTTTCTGGATCTCCCACTGTTTTTTTCTTGTTGTTGTTGTTGTTTGGTGGCAAGACATTCCACATGAATGAGATCCACCCTCTTAACAAATCTCAAGCATGTAAAACCATACTGTTAACTACAGGCACTACAAGTTTCATATTTTCACACAGTCAAATGTATTGATCTTTTCCTTTAAGGTGTGCCCTTTTCATGTCTTATTTTAAGAGCCTCTATTTTTTTCCCCTGCTGAAAGTATCCTAGAGCTTCTTTGAAAGTGAGAAGGAATTACACAAACAGAACCACAAAACTGAAGGTTAAAGAAACCTCAAAGTTATGTTTACTTTTCTTATTTTCTGTATATGAATGATCATAGAGCACCAGGTCTGTGAAGTCAGGACTCTGACATGTCCTGTTTTTCTTTTAATCCTCAAAACCTACCACAGTGTCTGCTCTACAGCCAGGGCTGCCTATATAAATACACAGTTATATTTGTGAGTGAGATTAAATTACAGGCAAAAATAGAGTGACTTGGTTTTACTGAAGACTGAAGTTAAGGCTAGCCATTATGCTTCAAAGTTACCTCTGAGCTGAGATTATAAACAAAAGGTAGTTAAGAGTACGGTAAGAACTTGGTAAGGAGTATAAAATGACTAAAAAAAAACAAAAACAAAAAAAATCAGATCTAAATTGTGTTTCTGATGGGGATGCCTGGGTGGCTTGGTTGGTTAAGCGACCAATTTTGGCTCAGGTCATGATCTCATGGTTCGTGGGTCCCACCCCACATCAGGCTCCATGCTGGACGTGGACAGCCTGCTTGGGATTCTCCCTCCCTCCCTCCCTCTGTCCCTCCTCCACTCGTTCTAAAATTAATAAATAAACAGAAAATTAGTAGCACTGTCAAAACTACGAGCTGAGTTAAAAAACCACGAAGGAGCAGGATGAGTGCTTACTTTCTGTTCTGCTGCTGCCTCTGATGCAAGAGCCGGCGGTGCTGGGGATGGAGGTGAGTTGTGTCTGGTCTAAACATCGGGGCCTGAGACCTGAGAAAAAAGGGAAAGGTTTCCAATTCTACTGTTCTGATGACTTGAAATTTTAGAGAATGTTGTCAGTACAGGGTAACTTCATACATGTCCACCCAAGGGAATGTTCAAGTCTATTCTCAGATCTTTCAGAAGGAAGACAACTGTGTTTTTACATGTCTTCTACAGAGATCAATTCTCAACTCCTAAGAAGAGGATCATAAAATCTGAGTGAATTAGCAGTAAATAGTGTAACTATTTTTCTTCTCACTCCTGTTAAGAGAAGTCTCTTAAAAGATTTAATGTGCTTATTTTCAAATCTTTGGGAGAGACATTGAAAATATATGTGATTAAGTAAGACACTTGTTGGAATGAGCACTGGATATTAAACACAGGGGATGAACCACTGGAATCTACTCCTGAAATCATTATGGCACTATATGCTAACTTGGATGTAAACTAAAAAATAAATTAAATTAAAAAAATAAAATAGCCCCCTAGCATTCCACACCAAAAATAAACAAGCAAACAAATAATTGCTGCCAAAAAAAGAAAGAAAGAAAGAAAGAAAGAAAGAAAGAAAGAAAGAAAGAAAGAAAGAAAGAAAGAAAGAAAGAAAAGAAGAAAATATATGTGTGACTATCAATTTATGTCAACTTGGCTACAGGCTATGGTACCCAGCTGTTTTCTGGTCACACACTAATCTAGATGTTGCTATGAAAGTATTTTGTAGATGTGATTAATTAAGAATTAATCAACAGGGGGCGTCTGAGTGGCTTAGTTGGTTAAGCATCCGACTTGATTTCAGCTCCAATCACAATCTTGCAGTTCTGTGGGTCGAACCCCATGTTGGGCTCTGCACTGTCAGTGTGGAGCTGGCTTGGGTTTATCTCTCTCTTTCTCTCTCTTTCCCTACCCTGCTCACACATTCTCTCAAAATAGTTAAAAACCTTAATTAAGAAAAAAGACGACCTTTGAAAATGTGGGTGGGCCTCCCCCAACCAGTTGAAGGCATTAAGAGCAAAACTGGTATTTCCCAGACAAGAAGGAATTTTGCCTCAAGACTGGAACACAGAAGTCCTGCCTGAGTTTTTGTTTTTTAATTTTTTAATTATATTTATTAAATCCAAGTTAGTGAACTGCCTGAGTTTCTAACCTGCCAGCCTGTCCTACAAATTTCAGACTCAACTGCAAATTCAACTCTTATCTGAATTTCCACTCTGCTGGCCTGCTCTATGGATTTCCTTAGCCATTCCTTAAAATCTTTTCTTTATGAAGATACACACACACACACACACACACACACATATATATATATATACACACACACACACACGCGTATGTGTGTATATATATCTTAAAGATTGTTTCTCTGAGGAATCCTGATATGATACAGTATGTAATAAAACATAATTTCCCTAGAAGCAGGAACTTGAACCCCTGTTATAAAACCAGGGCAGAAGCGAGCAACCTAGCTAGCACTCAGATTAGCATCTGTATTGTATCTCTGTTCTTTAACATACGGTAATTCTTGTTAAGCCATAAGCACTTTGTGCGTATGTCCGAGTGTTTGTAAAATGGATATAAAGTGAGACCTGAGAGAGGTTAGAAGAAATAAAAGAGGTGATTAACCAGCAAGGTGCAAATATACACAGGAAGCATGTGACTTTAGGGAAATGCTAATTTGGAAGAATGCCTGGAGGCTGTCAAACATTTCTGTGTTTGGCAAGTTGAGGATACAAGAACATCTCAAAACCCACCCCTTGCAACCATCATGAGGCCTCTGTATTGTAACACTAAGCCTCAATGACTATGACAGATAAACAGTGGCCTGTGTTTGCACACCTTAGGTTTTGCAGGTGAGGCCCTGGGCCGGGGGAGTGCTGCTGGGGAGGCGGTGGGGCGGGGGGTGCAGCACTAAAGAAGGCACGGAAGCCCGGCGCTGGGGGCAGCACCTGCCCCACTCGCCCTTGCAGCAACTTGGGATTCATGGCGGCAAGCGGGCTGCCAACAAATCCAGGAACTCGTGCAAACTGGCTGGGAGACATCCGTCCAGGCGGCAGCTAGAAAGAGGGACAAGATCTCAGATTTAGTTCATCAGCAAGTCCTCTTGCTTTTACAAAAGTGAATACGATTTCCATCAATAACTTTGTTTGAATAAAGTGTAGGGAAAATTGGGAGGCAGTAGAGACTGATTAATGGCAAAGAGGGACATCATCTAGTGAATGTCAAGAAAGTAAGAGAGCTCTTCGTGAGCTGGGCTAATCATAGCCTTACCTGTGCTCCTCCCAGAAGCTGTGCTCTCTGGAGGGGGCTGAGGACAGGAGGAACACTAGGAGGGAAAGGGTGACCCAGCAGGGAAGAGTTCTAAGGGGGAAAAAAAAAAAAAAAGACAAAGTTATATGCTTTCTGCGAAACAGGTAAATCAATATAACAAAGAATTTGGTAGGAATGCTGAATAAACTTGGATATAAAAATGCTCAAACTGTATAGTCAAGCTACCCATGGAAGGAATACAAAAGAGAGCAATGCTAGAAATCAGAAAGCACGATGGGGCAGCTGGGTGGCTCAGCTGGTCAAGCATCAGACTTCAGCTCAGGTCATGATCTCACAGTTCATGGGCTCGAGCCCCGCATCAGGCTCTGTGCTGACCGCTTGCTCAGAGCCTAGAGCCTGCTTCAGATTCTGTGTCTCCTCTCTCTGCCCCTCCCCCGCTCACGCTTTTGTCTGTTTCTCAAAAATAAATAAATGTAAAAAAATTAAAATAAAAAAATAAACAGGGGCGCCTGGGTGGCGCAGTCGGTTAAGCGTCCGACTTCAGCCAGGTCACGATCTCGTGGTCCGTGAGTTCGAGCCCCGCATCGGGCTCTGGGCTGATGGCTCAGAGCCTGGAGCCTGTTTCCGATTCTGTGTCTCCCTCTCTCTCTGCCCCTCCCCCGTTCATGCTCTGTCTCTCTCTGTCCCCAAAATAAATAAATGTTGAAAAAAAAAAAAAAAAAACATTAAAAATAAAAATAAAGGGGCGCCTGGTGGCTCAGTCGGTTGGGCATCCGACTTTGGCTCAGGTCATGATCTCACGGTCTGTGAGTTCAAGCCCTGCATCGGGCTCTCTGCTGACAGCTCAGAGCCTGGAGCCTGCTTTGGATTCTGTGAATTTGTGATTCTGCTTTGGACTCTGCTCCTCCCCTGCTCATGCTCTGTCTCTGTCTCAAAAAAAAAAAAAAAAAATTAAAAAAAATTTATAAAAAAAAATTAAAATTAAAAATAAAAATAAAAATAAAAGAAATCATGAAGCACGACACTCATGTAACTTGAAAAAGGAAGTGACTCTGAAAAAGGATAGGGACTGAAATAGCAGGCCAGGCCGAGTTTGGACTTTCAAAGATACAAAAAAGTTCAGGTAGGAAACAACGCGATGAACCAGGTCTATTTACCTGGGGACCATAAGATCTAGAAATTCAAGCACGGAGACTATGAAAAGCTTGCATTATTTAGGAGCTGCCTATATATATGAGTAGCGCTCAGAAACTACATGCTGCGTGCTTTCACAAGATTGTAGAATGACATACCGGGACACTGCAGAGCTGGTTTGGGGACGCCCTCTCACTGTAGGGAGCAGGATAGCGCGGTGGCATCGGGGGCCGGACATGGACAGGCTTCGGACACAGGATCTATCAGGACAAACATATACACAACTACACTCAATGAAGTCAGTTTTTCCTCCACCTACATCCCCTCCCCTCAAGTACCGGTAGACACGCGAACTTAATGCAAAGCCCTACTTCTAAGCAAATCGCTATGGCTGTGGGTTCACAGAAGAACCTTTGGTTACTTCCTCTCATAAACATCAAGCAACGTGCCACTTGCAACTGAAGAAGATTTAGCTAATTCTCCAGTTATCCCCACCCTTCCATGCTATCTGAGGGAGGTACCAGCAGATATTCTGACTTGCAAATTCTCTGCAAGAGGATATATTTTGGTAGCAGCGAGGGAGAAGGAATGATAAGAAAGCTGGAGGATTAACTAAGTCCTATTCTGAAGCCCCTGTGATATGGCCGCCATGCTCAGCTCTTTTGTGATACATTGTGACTCCACCGTTTCATAGGATACTGAGCCTAACTAGGCCATACCAACACCACCCTCCCCCCATACCTTCCAAATTGGCCTTCCTTTTCAGCTGCTGGTTTCAGGTGGAGGAAAGTCTATGGAACAGGACTGCACAGGCTCTAGGGAAAGCAGGGATATCTTAAAGGTAAAAAGGGATGTGGACAATGCTGTGTGTTCCCACTCCCCCCAGCTTTCAGTTACCTCTCTGCCAATGTTTTGGGCAGCCAGCAAAACACTCTGAAAAGGATATAGATGCTAAATGTGCTTAACTACCCTTTTTCTCCCCCACTTAATAGGCAGCAGCACCAGGAGCAGCACCAAGAAAGGGCATTAGGGAATGTGTCTCTTGTTTGTACTAACTTCTCCTCTAATTGGCTACTTCTCTTTCTACTCTAATGCCTACCCCAAACGTCCACCCTCCTCCCGGCATCGCCATTTTCCCAAATAATTTTGCCCAGATTCCCAATATCCTGGGCTGAGTGCCTGTTAATGAGAGGTACCTGTTGGCTGAAGCTGGGTACAGCCATCTGCTTAGGTGGGGTGCCTATGGGGACGGCTCTAACAGGAGGGCTCCCGATGACAGGTGACGTGGACCGCCGCGGCAAAGCACGCTCAGAAAGGTCCCGATCATCTTCTGGGCCCTGTGGGGGCCTCTGAGGCAGGGCATATTCTAATACAGACACTGTAGGCATTTCCTAATTAAGGAAATAGTTAAAAAAAAAAGAGCGAGAGAGAGAGAAGAGAAAATTAGCTCATAGCCAACTTAAAATGTTTTAATAATCCGTACAGATGCCAAAAACATCTTGAGAAATTATTTTTAAGTTTGATTTCTATTTCACATCCAGTAACATTCACTCTTTGGTATACAGTCAGTCCTCTGAATTTTGAGAAATGCACGGAGTCATGGATCTACCACAATCACAAAGCACAGTTTTGTCACCCCCAAACTTCTGTTGTATTGTCCCTTAATTGATCCCTCCCAACACCCCCAACCACTGGCAAACACTGATCTGTTCTCCATCCCCACAGTTTTGCCTAGAAATGACTGAAGTAATCGAATCGTAAGCTAACAAATTTGAGTTCTAATGGCTCCCTTTCAACCTTTTCAAACTAAAGCACGGTAAAGTGAGCACAGCCATGGAGGCTGAGAAGTGTATGATCAACAGGGACAGCTCCGAGTGCTAGGTTGAGTAATCAGCATCATAACGGCACAGGACACACATCTGTACGTTTCGGTAAGGAAAGGGTGACAACAGGAGCCAACCTGGAATCTGCGGATGCTAGGAATTTGTGTAAAGAGAAAACGCTTAATACCTGAGTTAGCAGTGGTCCTCGGATTCGCCTCAGAACTTCAGATCCATCCCAGATGCTGGAATTGAGACTCCCTGGTTGGGGCTAACAAAAAAGGAAAACACATACACAAAGTCTGGAATGGTGTGGGCTTTCTGGGCATTTAACTGCTTTTGGTGAACAAGGTCCCAAGAGAGTCTCAACTGCTTGAGGATACGAAATCACAGCGCTCCAGAATATACATTATTCCCTACCTTCGACTCCTACGATCAGGAACTACGTTACCAATTTTTAAGGTACAGGTTAAGTCTCTTGGGATGAAACAATATGGCAAAGCTCAATACTTCACCTCAATCGCCAGTCTGCTAAAGTTCTCAAATCACAGTAGCTTACTCACTTGCAGGACTGGCCTGGTCTGCACTGCCCTCATGATAGCTGGATCTTCTAGCTCATTCTCAATCACCATCTTACTGAGCCTTTCTGCCAGATTCTCCTCATGGTCACCCAGCAAGTCCATCTCATCCCTTTCTCCATTGCCCGTTTGTTCATTAACTGCTGCCGGGAGCTTCTCTTCCAGTTCAGCCAGGCGCTCATGTGCTTCCTGCCAGTCATCATCTAGAAGGAAATCGTTAGGAAGAAACACAGTTCGTATTGGGACTAAAAAGTTTCATGAAACTCTTCTGGGAACCAAATGAACAATCCTAACTTCAGAAGACAGTAAATGTCCACTTAGAGACATGAACTACGGTTTAAACTGAGAGGTACATGAGAGTGGGCTTTTCACTAAGGACAAATAACATCATACCAGCAACACAGTTGGAGCACTTAGAGTAATAGTTGAATACGTTATCAATGGCATCCAAACTCTATTCCGAAAACAATTTCTAAACTGGTGATAGGGATGTACATGACATCCTGCTGGTTTTGACATTCTATGACGTTTTGGGCAAAAAAGGAAAGTTAAAACTCACTGCATTAGCCTATGCTTTCTTTTAGGTTATAACTGCCATCCTCTTTACAAGCTCTCAAATCCATTCATTTCGTTCAATTAATATTCACTGAGCACCTATCAATGTGGTTAAGTACGGTTTTAGGCACATGGGACAGATCAGTGTATAAAACAAAGACCCAGCCCTCCTGCAGCACTCCTTCAGGGAGGGAAGAGACAGAACAGACAATAAATGTATCGATTAAGTACATTCAACACTATATCAGAAAATGAAGCCCTGTAGGAGTGTAGAGGAAAAGCAGCAGTTTGAAAACATTAAGGAGGGTAGTCACAGGTACCTGTCATTGTGAGAGTGACGAGTGAGCAAAGATTCAAGAGTAAGGTAGTTAGTCATATGGATAGCTGGGAGAAGAGTGTTCCAGACAGAGGGACAGTCCGTAGGAAGGACTTAAGATGACTGATGATTCTGAGAGACAGCAAGGACTGTGTCTGGATTAGAATGATCAAGGGGAAAGAGCTGAGAGGAAAAAAATGAGGCCAGATAGGCAGCAGGAGGGAGCTCCTTCTGGGCCTTTTGGGCCACTCCACGGGGGACCCTGGAGGTTTTGGTGTGGCTTGACTTTTTGAAAGAAATACTCTGGCTGCTGTACTGAGAACACACTGGGGATTTGGGGGGTGGGCGGGGAAAGGAGCGGAAATATTGGAAGCCTGGAGGCCTGCCAGGTGACTACTGCACACGTCAGGGCAAAGGTGATGGTGACTTGGACCTGGGTCCCGTCCTCTTCCATTTTAACAACGTCTCTGCTATTCCTGGACACTATACAGTCTGTGGCACTGGCACTAGGTTTTCTTCTCTTTTTATGCTGACACAGCATTATTTCTGAGTCCTGCTGCAGCACAGACACAAATTTTCAGAACCCTTCACCAGCTTCTCTATAAACTAGACCGTTTCCATCACTCGGTCTCCAATGCTCCTCAACCTCATCCCTCCATTCTGCTTCCACCGTAAAAGCTCTATTCACTATTATGCTCTTTTCAGTATTAAAATTCAGGTTATCTTTCCCCTCCTCATGGAAGCTTTCCCTAAACAATCTTTTCGTTTCAATGCTGCCTTCACCTCATCTAAACATAGAAGACTTTCAAACACAAAAAACTCACGTATTCATATATATCTTCTTACTTTAGTTTTTGTTTTTATGTCCCATAAAATTCAACAGAAAGGGTAACAGGTAATTCTTTTTATAACTAACATTAGAAACACAGGATTCTGCAAGTGTCCTCCATGGCAATCCTTCCACATGACTTTTCTTTACACCTCATTAAAAGAAAGAGGGAAGGAAGAACTAAAGGCACTATAACAAGAAAAAACAAAGGTGCCTGATATACAATAAGGGTATAATAAATGGTAGCCACTTAAAAAAAAAAAAGATTTAGTTAGATTTACTGATAATTTTCTGAGGGGCTCATGTTAAAATTATCTTTTTTTCCCCTCTGCTTACAAAGAAAATACATGTGGGGCGCCTGGGTGGTGCAGTCGGTTAAGCGTCCGACTTCAGCCAGGTCATGATCTCGCGGTCCGTGAGTTCGAGCCCCGCGTCGGGCTCTGGGCTGATGGCTCAGAGCCTGGAGCCTGTTTCCGATTGTGTGTCTCCCTCTCTCTCTGCCCCTCCCCCGTTCATGCTCTGTCTCTCTCTGTACCAAAAATAAATAAACGTTGAAAAAAAAAAAATTAAAAAAAAAAAAAGCAAACAAAGAAAATACATGTTTATTAAAAAATTTAAACATTGGGGCGCCTGGGTCATTGGGATGCCTGGATGGCTCAGTCAGTTAAGCGTCTGACTTCGGCTCAGGTCATGATGTTGCGGTCTATGAGTTCGAGCCTCACATCGGGATCTGGGTTGACAGTTCAGAGCCTGGAGCCTGCTTCAGATTCTGTGTCTCCCCCTCTCTCTGCCCCTCCCCACTCACGCTCTGTCTCTCTCTCTCTCTCAAAAATGAATAAAGATCTAAAGTAAATAATTGAAACATCACAGAAATCTGTTACTTTTATAGAGTTCCCCAGAACTCTATAGGTACGTTAAGTATTTTAGATGCAAACTATAAAGTTTAACTTGTTTCTTTGTATTTTTTTATTAAAAATTTGTTTTAACGTTTATTTATTTTTGAGATAGAGACAGAGAGAGAGAGAGAGAGAGAGAGAGAGAGACAGAGCATGAGCAGGGGAGGGGCAGAGAGAGAGGGAGACACAGAATCCAAAGCAGGCTCCAAGCACTAAGCTGTCAGCACAGAGACCAACACGGGGCCCAAACTCACAAGCCATGAGATCACGACCGGGGCCAAAGTTGGATGCTTAATGGACTGAGCCACCCAGGTGCCCCTTGTTTCTTTGTATTTAAGCAATACATCCTGTACAGCTTTTCATGCACACACACATGTATATGACTACTGATAATATTAGCTCATTCTTTTTAACACCTGTATAAGATTCTATTCTACTGATATACTAATTTAATTGATTGCTTGCTGATGGAAATTTGGATTATTTGCAAATTTTCAATGTAACGATTAACACTGTAATGAGTGTTACACAGGTCTTAATATCTTAGTATATGTGCTGCTGAAGGGGGCACCACAGATCTTAACATCTTACGCAAATATTTACTAAGTAGGCAGCAAAGTCCCTTGTAAGGTCAGATTATAAACATTTAAAATTTGCTATTTTTATTACATAACAATGCATCACCTAACACTAGTGATGCAAAAAGCAAGGGAAGGGAGACTTTCAGATGTACAATTTGGTATGATCAGAACCACTGTCTAGTCTTTGAGCACTGTGGTATATCTGAATGTACTATTTGTGGTAAAGAAAAAAATTCACTTTAGATGAAAATTATAGTATTATCAGTTACCCAGAAAAATATTCTTAAAGATGAATGTAATTAAAAATCAGTTGCAACATTAATATTTGTGTCATCTTTGCTAAGGAAGAGTAAGCTGAGCAAGTTTTTAAAGGATTGTTTTTTGCAATGTTACTAACTTGGGGATACTAAAAGATGAGGACTCTATGCAATCCTCAGTTGGGGGATTTTTTTTAACATTTATCTCCCCAATTTAAGAAGCTAATTTGTTAGCAGACAGATCCTAATGCAGAAGAATTCTAACTTGAGTTGTTTTCATTCACCACCTCCCATACTCATGTTTACTAGGATTACCAGATCCTACCAAAGACAAACAGTGTATTTGTCCTTAATAATAACATTTTAAAAGCACTGGTTAAATAGCCACATTCTGTGAGAATGGCTTTGTTGTGAATGGACTGTCACTGTTTCAAACATGTAAATAAAGAAATCTATGCCACAGAACACTGTCATCTTTATTTTGGATCTTCCTTGCTCTTGTGAAAAGTCATGTGAAGCAATATGTCAAGAGATCACATGCCCTTACTAGAAGAGGATACCTCACTCGTATCTTTTTCAAATGACCTAAAAATAAAGTTACGTATATATGCCAACACTTGACCTCAATCCACAATGGTCAAAATCATAAAGGCTAGGCAAAAGAATACCAGAGAAATGAAGAAAAAAGAAGTTATCTGTTTTCTGTTAACTAATTAATCTATACCCAGGTGTGGGTTACTGAATTCTGGGCTGCCGTCTGTCTCTGGAATATTTTTGAATAAAGACAAAATGAAAAGGAAATACAGGTGAGTTAATGTTAAGGCAACTTAAGTCCCTAAAGATTTTAACAGCTATCAATTAAAGGGAAGTGGAAAGAATGGGGAGCCTTTCCAAGTAGAGGCAGGAGATTCCCAAAGATTCCTCACCAACTTTAAACATAACTGGTAGTTTACACTGATTGCATTTATAGTTACTTAACCTCTCTCACACTTTGCTTCCTCATTTGTTCAAATGAACAAGGTTCTTGTGAGGATTAATAATAATATATATATATATATATATATATATATATACACACAACATTTATAGTGGTGCCCAGCAGACAATAAGTACTTTGTAAGTGTCAACCTTTATTTTTAGAGGATGAGTTAAGATTACTGTGGCCATTTACTGCTTTAAGATGATGTAAATATTTTTCCATGCAGAAGACAAGCACTAGTTTCTTAAGGAAAGGTGACATCAGAGCATTTGCAGCCAGTGACTTAAAATAACTACTGTACTAACAAGTATCATCCAAGACACTCACTCCTTGAGTTAAAAACCATCAACCCATAACATGTCAGAGGTCTGACATTTTACCTCCTGGTTTAAATTCTTAAATTTTTTTTCTTAATTTTTATTTAGTTTTGAGTGAGACAGAGAGAGGGAGAGAGGGGGAGAGAGATTGATTGATTGAGACAGAACGTGAACAGGGGAGGGGCAGAGAGAAAGAGACATAGAATCCATAACAGGCTGCAGGCTCTGAGCTGTCAGTACAGAGCCCCATGCAGGGCTCGACCCACTAGCAGTGAGATCACGACCTGAGCCAAAGTTGGATGCTTAACCGACTGAGCCACCCAGGCGCCCCTCCTAGTTTAAATTCTTTATACCACCTGTACAAGTGTATTAAACAAATCACAGGTTGACTTAGCAATTTTTTAAAATAAATCTGTGTAATATTTATATCAAGATATCATAAAGAATTATGATTTTAACTTTAATACAAATATATCATACTCCTAAAGGAGTGGGCTCATATTTGGAAATCTCTTTTTCTACTGTTTATTTTGAGAGACAGAGAGAGTGAGCGAGCACGCATGCATGCAAGCAGGGGAGGGGCGAAGAGAGACAATCCCAAGCAGGCTCCGTGCCATCAGCACAGAGCCTGATGGGGGAGGTTCGCACTCACAAATTGTTGGATCATGACCTGGGCCGAAGTCAACAGTCAGATGCTAAACTGACTGGGCCACCCAAGCACCCCTAGAAATCTCTTCTCCATTATAAACTTTGATGAACAAGGAAAGTCTTTCTTAATCACTTATACCCTCAGGTACAAACTGGGCTAACCATATGCTGCTATTTCACTGCCTTTACTTTTTACTACCTGTTCTTTTACTGTGTAACCCTAGGGGCTTTTTCAACATGTGTATGCTTTTCTTTTTTTCCATCATACAAAATACAGTTCTGCACACTCCAATGTCCTTTTAAGGAAACATTTCCCTCAACTTGTGAGGAACGGAGAAGCAGAAAAAGATTGCCCACAGCACGCTGGAAGTCAACGAGAAGAGGCAAGATTATTTCTCTTCTGTCCGGGTTCAAAACTGAGGGCTTATTACTATGCTGTTTCATCTTAATGTAACATCTGTCAGTCAATTCCATCAACTTCATTTAATAGTGACGAATTTGCTGAAAAATGGTAACAATCAGTACAATACTTTAAGAGAAAAGGAGTTCCAGAAACAAGCACACAATGCTAGTAACTTCTATTGTGTTCTATAGGTTATACACTAAAGGAACTTCCAAATCAATTTGCAATTCACATCAGTTCATTTGCAATTTTATCCTACCTCTCTTCTTAGGTGATCTCCATGGAGAGAGAACAGCATCTTTGACATTGTCCTCTTGGCCGATCTCATCTCCTAAACTATGGCTATAATCCAAATGGTCTTTGGTTTCCTTCTGTAATCCGTCTTGCTTCTACCTTAGACACTTCTCTTGCTGCTCCTGATAGTGGCAGTTGTATATCTCTACTGAATTCTGTAAGCCTCGACTAACGAGCAAACTTTGTTATTTTTGCCAGTTAATTCAACATAGTCTAAGTTTTAATCAACTCAAGCTACTTAGGTCACTGCAGAATGAGTCACCATTATCACACCTCTAAGATCTCTTATTTGTTTTTGATATTCAACATTTTAAGATTAGTCACTATTGCATAATTTCCTCTTGCTACTTAAGTTTGAACAATGTTTGTTGCATAGACAGAAATGCTGATTCCAAAGAAATCACATATAGTTACACATCCCAACAGAAACACTGTTATTGCTACTTTTCAACACCAACAGTTAAAGTAAAAATATTTGCACTCTTACCTATTTATTTTTTTAAGTATATTTTATTAGTACACTTGTTCTAGGATCTCTAATTCTCGAACTTTATCATATAAGCTTGCTCCCTAAGTCTCCCATTTTAGTAATTATAACTCTGAGCTATGTTACGTTTAGTTTGGCTCTTTAGTTTTTTACCCTTTTCCAATTCCTAGAATATATGTTCATATCCAGGGATGAGAAAATTTCATCTGTGCACAGCACTTTTCTAACTTATGAAGACTTCCTATCACCACAATTCTTGGAATAAAATGCTTCCTATTTTACTGAAGATACTATAAGGCAATAGCAGGGTCATGCAATATACCACTGGTTAATTGAATTTCATTGTATTTATTTTTTAAAGTTTATTTCTTTATTCTGAGAGGGAGAGCAGGCATGGGAGGGGCGGAAAGAAAGGGGGGGGAAGGATAGGGAGAAGGGGGGGGAGGGGGGGGAGCGGGAGAAAGAGAGAGAGAAAAAATCCCAAGCAGGCTCCACACTGCCAGCACAGAGACTGATGCAGGGCTTGAACCCACGAAACGTGAGATCATGACCTGAGCTGAAATCAAGAGTTGGACGCCTAACTGCTGAGCCACCCAGGAGCCCCATGAATTTTAAAACATACACACTCAAGTCCAAGTTTTCTCTTAGTTAACTGGTTTTCCAAAAGGTACATGTTCCACAAATAAAAATTTCCTTCTTCTAGGATTATTTTAAATCTTCAGAAAATGCCTACTTGTCTAACCATTTGCATTCCTTTTAGCATCCAATCTACAGCTACAGGTAATGTAGCCGGAAGGGACAGGGCTCAGAGAACATCTGGTTTTATATATGAGGAAAAAAAAAGAGGCCCAGGGAGTGGGGTAGATGCTTCCAGTGAGGACTGAACTATTCTGAGACCGAGAATGCAATATTTTGCCCAATTTGTGAAGGCAGTTACTCCTACTAGGATAAAGCACTTAAAAGAGAACATTTGAAAAGAGCAAGAGACCAAGATGACATTCTAAGAACATGTCACTTACCAACTGCACCTGACCCAAACGTATCATCATTGAATTGATCAATCTCTTCATCTTCCTCTCCCAAGCCCTGAAAGGCATCTTCATCTTCGTCCAGAGGACAATCCTCTAAAGACTAAAAAAAGAGAAGAGATTAACTATTCATGAAATTCACACGCATGAGTAACAATGTGAAAAAGTCATTGAAAAAAAAATGTTCATTTTATCTTCCCCATCATCAGAATAGCTTCATTATGACCTCTTGTAGAGACAGCATTTTTTCTACGCCCAATTTCCTTGACATTGGAAGATGTCAGCATCTTCTTTCAGTTTCTCTTGGCCCAAACACTCCGTTTCTCCATCAAGAATCTAGTAACGGTATTTCTTCGCATAACTAAGGAATTAGGCCCCCAACTTTCTTCACATCACTGGTTAGAGTAGTAATGACCGCTGAAGATGCACACTTTATTATTATTTTGCTTGAGTTTTAGAAATATTTTTCAACATTAAGTATCAGGTTTCCCATTATTCACTCAAATTTGCAACCATATTTCATTATGCCCTTTTAAGGTTTTCTGTTCACTTTCCATCCTGTTTTCTGTAGGCCCAAACTCTGGTGATCAAACAGAAAGCTAAATTTTCAACCCCAATCAAGAGAACTCTGGAAAAGCTGTGATACGGTGAGTTCAAGTTCTGGCTCCATTCGTACAAGTGGTGCAAACTTGGGCAAGTCATATTCTAGTTAACGCAGTACAGACCTCTAAAGTACCTATTTGTCTCAGGCTCTGTGTTAGGCTCTAGGTGGTAACAAAGGGACAACACCTCAGTGAGGATAAAATGGGGCAGAGATTTGGCAAAGACTCTGGACTGCTCCACAGTGCTAGATATTCCCACAACCACGTAGGTCCGTTCCCTTTTAAATATTTCCCCCCTCCGCTACCGTTTTCAACGGACTTATTTTCCAAGTTTTCTTTTCTTTTGACAACTCTGCCTCCTGCATCTCAGCATCTCTCTCCATGTTTACATCAAGTCAGTTCATCTTGAACCCTTCCTATTGTGTATGTGTCCCCCAATGTCCAAAGACTCAGGATCACAGCACCACCTATCAACAGGCAGGTCTGTGACATACCTTGCCAGGCTACTTCTTCGCTAGGCTGTCCCCGAAGGAAAGGTTAGGCCAAAGGGCCATTCCACCCATCTTAAACCCTCCCAAACTTACACAAAGCAGGGATACAACTGCCTCCACGTCACAAGCAACTCCCAGCTGCACGCCCTTCAAAATCACAAAGATCCACTTAGCCAAATCACTGCTTTTTTCAATTGCAGAGGCTCTCAGGGATCACCTAGAGCAGCCCTTTCAGTCTACAAATCTAGAAACTTTATGTCCAGAGACTGGGAGTTGCTCAAGGTCATACAGTGAGTTAGCGGTCGGGTTAGACTGTCGCTAACTTGACTGTCGCTACATTCCCGGGATGGTCACCAAACCCACGTCTCCCCCCACTCGCCCAGAAGGAACTTCTGCTGGACACGCCCCCTCCCAACTCGGGGAGCCCTCTTTGGTAAACAGTCTTCGGCCCCAGAAAAGGGCAAGTCCGGGCACCCCCTGACCCGCTGGTTGCCAGTGCGCACGGGTATGTAACTGGAGGGGAGGTGGTTCCGGGTTCAGGGCGGGAAACGTGTTTCTAGGCTTTCCCGGGAGACTCTTCCTCAAGCCGGTGGGTGCGACGCTCTCCCCTCCGCGGCTCCTCCCGGGGTGGGGGTTGGGGAATGGTCTGGATACGGTACTTAACGGGCCCTCGCCACCCCAAAACAGAGGCCAACTCTCCCGGCGGCAACTGATAGGACAGTCCCGCCCCCTGGAGCCTGCTCACCACCCTCGGATTAAACCCGCGACCCCAGGCCCCAAGCGCTCTACTGGGTCCCGGCGGTCCCGCCGCCAGCCCCCTCCTCCTCCAGGGGCGCGGGACGGACGCGCAGGGGGTGAGAGACGAAAAGGGGCGCAGGAGGGAGGGAGGGGTTACTTCCGGTCGCAAGAGCTCACCTCGTAGCGGAACATTCTTGGGGAGGGGGGGAGGGAGCGGGGAGGGGAGTGGGGGAGGGAGGGAAGAGGCGCTGACTCGCCGGGCTCCTCCGCGCGCGGGTCCTCCACCGGCTCGCGACCCCTGGCCGCCGCCGTACGCCGGAGCGTGCGTGGGAACGTGCACAGGCGCGCCTCGGGGAGGCCGGCCGCCCCGCTCGGCGCCCGGCGCGGCGGCTGCGCGGGGACAGATTTGGCGTCCCGCTTCCTAGTCTCAGCGGCGGGAAGGAGGTCCCGTGGAGAGCGACTGCGCACGCGCCGCCCGTCGGGGGCTTCCTCGCGAGCCGGGCTCGCAGCTCCGCCCCCGGCTGCTTTCTGCCCGCCCCGCGCTCAGGTCCGAGTCACGAGTTTTCCGTCACCGACGGGGCGGAGAAAACCCCTGTGATTGTCACAGGATATGGCTTTGAAGAGTCCCCGGTTTAGCCCGAGCTGGGAGAAATGGAGGTTCCCGGGCTGTTTTTCTAACGACCAGCACGATCTTCGGGGCTAGGGTGGGGCGGGCGGTCCTCGCGATATGCCCTGTGCGCGGAGCGGAGGGGGAAAAGACCGAAAAGCCCGGGTCATCGAAGGGGGCCGAATTCGTCGCTGCTTTGAGGGCCCCGTCACCCGCTGCCTCCACAGCAGGTCAGGGCTGTGATTTATGAGTCTCGAGGTGATGACGGCGGCCGGTTTTTAAAAAGCGAAGGCATGTACCGGGAGGTTGAACCGGGGTGATATTTTTAGGCGCCAGGCGCCCCGGGCACGTGGAACGGGGGAGCCAGAAAGGGCAGCGGGGCCGTGGGTAGCAAGGTCACCGGGGCCGAGGAGCGCCAGCCCGGCTGCGCCGCCGAGGGACACCACCTCCTGCGCGGATCGAGCCCAAAAAGGAGTTTTGTCCAGATCATAAGCCGCGACACCCTGGTTCCCGGAGTCTGGTGGCTTGCCGCCTCTGCTGGCACCGCCCGGGCCCTGTCGGTCCGCCCGTTGACCCGTTGAGCTCGCGGAACTCTCTCGTTTCCCGTAAGGACTAAACTTGAACCGCGAAGAATTAATCCCTGTGCATTCCGCAACTCCTTTCTCCGCGTGTCTAAAAATGCAGCCTCGCCTAAGGAATGGCATTCGGTCAATTAATTCCTCACTTGTTAGGGTGATTGGATTAATCAGAGCCTGAGTCCTGGATGCTTTGGATTTGGAGACAAGAAGCTCTGGGTGGGAATCGGTGCTTTGTCACTCACTGGCTATCAGATTTAGGGCAAGTTACCTAAACATCTTTGAGCTTTAATTTCTTTGTAAAATGGGTTTAATGATACCTACCCCACTCGATAGTGGTTCAATGGCATGATGATGTTAATGCTACTGATAATGATTGAAATCTGGCACTCTGCTAGGTGCCATATATGGATTATCTCGTTAAATCCTTCCTATGCCAACCCCATGAGGTATTTATTATTAATTATTATTATTTTCTCTATCTTACAGGTGAGGAACTTGAGGATTAGAGATGTTAAATAATTTGCCCCAAATCACCCAATGGCAAGTGGCAAAGCTGGCAGCTGGGGTCTCTCTGATTCCAAAAACCCGGTGTCTGAATCACCGTGATAATTTAACAAAAGCAAATGCTTACATGGGCCAGGCCTGAACCTTAAGGAAAAGGAGCAGACGGAGGATAGGATGATAAGTGGGTTTCAAGCACGCACTGAACATTGCTACAACACAGTACTAGGTAACGGCAAGTCTTAACGGTGACCAAAAGGAATTGGTACTATATAGACCAGGGGTTGGAAATGACTCTCTTGGCTGAACCAGGCCAGTTATCTACTGTTTTAAGTAAAGTTTTGTTGGAATAGTCACTTTCATTTATTTACATACTGTCTTTGGTTGCTTTAGGGCAACAAAGGCAGAGATGAGTACTTACAGTGGAGACCCATTTGGCCCGCAAAGCCTGCATGGTTTACTAACTGGCTCTTTACGGAAAACGTTGGCTGATCCTTGACGATGCAGATCATGTTTTCTGATCATTATGTTAGAAATCAGACATCAAGGGGCACGGGGGTGGCTCAGCATCTGACTCGATTTACGCACAGGTCAGGAGCTCACAGTTTCCATTTCATGAGTTCAAGCCCCCACATGGGCTCTGCGCTGACAGCGTTGAGCTTGCTTGAGATTGTCCCTCTTTCTCTGCCTCGCCCATGCTCACATTCTCTCTGTCTCTTTCAAAATAAATAAACTTGAAAAAAAAATCAGACGTTAAAAATAATACACCTCGGGGCGCGTGGGTGGCTCAGTCGGTTAAACATCTGACTCTTGATTTTGGTTCAGGTCATGATCTCACAGTTCTTGAGTTCGAGCCTGCATGGGGCTCTGTGCTGACAGTGCAGAGCCTGCTTAGGATCCTCGCTCTCTCTCAAAATAGACTCAAAAAAATTAAAAATATACCTCTCATTCATTCACTACTTAAGAAAATATGACAAGCAGAAAATATTTAGAACTTAATGATAAACATATAGCTTATCATGACTTTCAGGATATAGCTAAAGCAGTTTATATAAGAAAGTAGGAAAGCCTGAATATAAATGAATCGGGTAAGCTCAAAGAAAGTAGAAAAATAAGCAGTAATTAAAGAAACAGAAGACAAGGTGTCACTGAGATGATCACCAAAATTACCCATTTTTTCCCCTCACATAACACCTATTTGTGAGGGGGATTAATGAGAGTTCCTTTAAGGGAATAATGCAATTTTTTTAGTTGTGTAATCCATTATTTTTTTTAAATAAAAAATTGTTTTAATGTTTTTATTTTTGAGAGAGAGAGAGAGAGAGAGAGAGAGAGAGAGAGAATATGAGTGGGGGAGGGGCAGAAAGAGAGGGAGACCCAGAATTTGAAGCTGGCTCCAGGGTCTGAGCCATCAGCAAGAGCCCAATGTGGGGCTCGAACTCACAAATTGTGACATCATGAGCTGAAATTGGACACTTAACTGGCTGAGCCACCCAGGTGCCCCTAGATCCATTGTTAAGATGGGAGGGGTACAAGTTCCTTTCACAAGTGATTCTTCAGAAATAAGGTGTGATGCCTCTAGAGAGTATCCCATAAGTGGATGAAAGAGAAGTCTCTCTTGCATGCTAGGTGGGTACAAGAGGCTTTGACAGGAGAGAGAGGACATCAATTAGACAAAGCCACAGAGTTTTCTTTAGCATTATCTGTCCTCTCTCCAAAAGCTACAAATGACCCATTGTGGTATTTATAGGCTCTATATATTCTTTTTAAAAAAATTATGGCAAAACAAAGTTTACTTTCTTGTGAGACTAGTTTTAGATGGTTTCAATTTTCATTAAGTAACGCACAACTCTAAATCAGTGGTTCGCCACGTCCCGAAGAGGGCTTGTTAAAAAACGCCGACTGCTGGGCCTCATCCCCAAAGTTTCTGATCCAGTAGGTCTGAAGTAGGACTGGAGAATTTATAGCAAGTTCCCAGGTGATGCTGATGCCACTGGTTCTACTTTGAGAACCATGGCTTTAAGACATTAAACCTGAGTGCTTGGAAAGTGTCTCGTAGAGAAGGAGAAAGTCATGGGCTGCCCAGAGGGTCATTGTTCATGTAGCCCACAAACTTGCAGTACTATATTCCTTCTGGAGTGTTAGGAGAGAATCTGTTTACTGTTTTCAGCTTCTAGACGTTGTTTGCATTCCTTGGCTTGTTGCCTGTCTTCCGTTTTCAAAGCTGGCAGCCGAGCGTCTTTCAGACTCTCCCTCACACCCTCTCCGTCTGTTGTTACGTTTTTCTCTCCCACCCTCCTGCTTCCCTCTTACAAAGACTCCATGATAACAGTGGGGGTGCCTGGATAATCCAGGATAATGTCCCCATCTGCAAAATCCCCTTTACCGCATAAAGTCAGATTCACAGGTTCTGGGCATCAGGACATGGACATCTCAGGGGGAGACGGGGCATTTTACAGCCTACCCCATGTGGTATGTGTGAACCATTGGAGTTATCTAAAATGGTTTTGGGGTAGCATAATGAGAAAACATTAACATTTAAGTATGTCATATACTGCTGAAAGGTGAAAAATAGGAAGTTTCACTAGGTGAGAGCATGAAAGATCATTAAAAGAAGTATCAAGAATGAGAGAGAAAGCGCAGACCCACCCTCCTGCCGTGGGTCCCCCCCCCCCCCCCCCGGTGGCAGTCGGGGCAGGGGGCGGGGGACAGCTTAATGCTGACCAGGTCTTGACACTAAGGATGTGTTGTAGGCATATCCCTCAGGTAGTAGTGATTGGCTGCCATGTAGAGATGGGGAAATATGGTAGCGTTCTGGGGTAGACCATGGCATTGGAAGATAAAAGCAGAAAGTCCGTTTTCTTGCACATTTGTCTGTTACTGATGTGCTAAGAGATGTGAGCTTACAGTTGCTTCCATCGTTTTCTTTTGATTCTTTGAGCATTGCAGGCCAGGGACGGGGGCACGGGCAACTATTCCCCTTGTCATTTATGTACACAGCTCAGGAAAGGGATGATGAGTCCCTCCTTCCTGGGCCCTTAGCGAGAATAAGTGACAGAAGGCAGAAACGATGTATTTCCCATTCAGCATTTTATTTTTACCACATCATTTACTTCAGCACTTAATAGTAATTGTTCAAACATTCTGAGTTCTTTCAATCATAAACCAATATAAAGAAAAGGATTCGTAGGGCCCCTGGGTGACTCAGTCGGTTAAGTGTCCGACTCTTGGTTTCGGCTCAGGTCATGATCTCACGGTTCGTGGGTTCGAGCCCCACATCAGGCTCTGTGCAGACAATGCGGTGCCTGCTTGGGGTTCTCTCTCTTCCTCTCTCTTTGTTCCTCCTCTGTTTGTGCTGTCTCTCTCTGTCAAAATGAATGAATGAATGAATGAATGAATGAATTGACAAAGTGAAAAATTGACTCTAGCTATTGGTTCATAGGAGATGTCTTCACACATTATACCTTGAAGGTCTTCAAGTACCCTTTATAATCCCCTTGCCTTGGTTTCTTGTAGTTCTCGTAGGGTCACCAGAACAGGGTTGGATGGCAACATCCCATTCAGAATATATCCTTGCCCATTTACAGAATATATCCTTGCCCATCCTTGCCCAGCTGGTGCTAAGGAATGGGGGCAGGGTGGAAGAGGACTAAGGGAGGGTAGGGAGGAAGAGAGGAAACCCTGTGAAAGCTTAAAAAGCCTCTACAGCCCAACTCCCTATCCAATACCTTGGTGTTCCCTGGTACGCCTAAGGCTCACTGGGAGTCAGCTTCTGGCATTAGCTGGACTTCCGTATTTCCCCATATCTAAGTGAGAGAGGATAAGTGAGGTTCTGGTTTCTGGCCTTTTCCTGGGGCCATTGGGAAAAAGATTCAGGCTGTTCCCTGAGACTGCTGTACTGGAGGGACCTTGGCTGTATCTTCCTTTGGGCAAACCTTGCAAAAGGGAGAGAGGTTTGTTCAACAAAGTATAAAAATTAGTCAAATTCCATGAACATCATTAAGTCTTGAGGCATTAGGGGGCGCCTGGATGGCTCAGTTGGTTGAGCATCTGACTTCAGCTCAGGTCATGATCTCCAGGTTGTGAGTTCGAGCCTTGCATCGGGCTGTCTGCTGTCAGCACAGAACCTGCTTTGGATCCTCTGTCCCCCTCTCTCTCTGCCCCTCCTCTGTTCGTGCTCTCTCTCTCTCTCTCTTTCAAAAATAAACATTAAAAAAAAAAGGTTTTGGGGGCACCTGGGTGGCTCCGTCGGTTAAGCATCTGAGTTCGGCTCAGGTCATGATCTCACAGTTCATGGGTTTGAGCCCCACGTCAGGCTCTATGCTGACAGCTCAGAGCTTGGAGCCTGCTTCGGATTCTGTGTCTCCCTCTCTCTCTCTGCCCTTTCCCCACTCATGCTCAGTCTTTATTCTCAAAAATAAATAACCATAAAAAAATGAAAAACAAAAGTCTTGAGGCATTTTATTAATTATACACAAGGCTGATGTAAAATTCAATGATGTTTAAGAACTCAGGCATACTTTGGGTGCCTGGGTGGGTGGCTCAGTCAGTTAAGCATCTGACTCTTGATTTCACCTCAGGCCATGATCTCATGGTTCGTGGGATTGAGCCCTTTACCCGGCTGTGCTGCTGACGGCACAAAGCCTGTTTGGGAGTCTCTCTCCTTCTCTCTGTACCACTCCCCGCCCCCCACCCCCATGAAACAAATAAATAAACTATAAAAAGAACTCAGGCCCACTTGCTTCCCTCACCTATGAGCTGACAGTTAAGATGGGACAATTTTGATGGAAGAGGTGGATTATGTGTTTAACATAATAATTATTCTATCTCAATAGGAAAAGAAAACCCAAAAGAATACCATCCACTTTATAAAGAAAGAATATCAAAGAACTGGTGGATGTTTTTCGAAACCACCACAACCTGTTTGAAGGTAAACTCCAAACCTTTTAATTATAGCAAATTTCTGGAAAGATAAACAGATTCTAATGTTATTATGTAAATGATCATAAAATACCAGTGGTACAAATAAGGTAGTATCAGTACAGGAATACACAGACTAATTTATGGAACAGAGTAAGTGGCTGAGAAAAAGAACATACATGTGTGTTTACTATGTGATAAAGATAATAATTCACTGGGTTAAGGAAACATGATTTGAATTACACTGAAGCAATTGGTTATTTATTTTGAGATAAAAGTTAAAGCCTTATAGCACAGCATACAACAGCATACATTCCACAATGATAAATAAGTTCTATGTAAAATTTTATTTTATTTTTTATATTTTATTTTTATTTATGTATTATTTATTTTATTTTATTTATTCTAATTTTATTATAAATAAATTTTATTTATTTTTATTCAGCTTTCAACCAGTTGTTGAGAGTTTTATTTTTATTTTTATTTTTTTTGTAATGTAAAATTTTAAACATAAAGCAGCAAGGACAAAATATGGGTGAATATTTGTATGATTTCAGGATAGAATTTCAGAATTTATTTACTAAAAAAGTGGAAAAATCACAAATCTGAATACTGAATTTTATAATAACATGTATACATATATAGTATGTATGTAAAGAGTACACATAATATACATATAAAATCATTAATAAACTTTCAAAATATTGTATTACTTTCACATATTATAGGGAAAGCATTGACATAAAGCACAAAGACTAAGAAATAGATCTTAGGGGTCTGGGTGGCTCAGTCGGTTAAGTATCCTACACTGGCTCAGGTCATAATCTCATGGTTCATGGGTTCGTGCCCCACGTTGGGCTCTGTGCTGACAGTGTGGAGCCTGCTTAGAATTCTCTGTCTCCCTCTCTCTGCCTGTCCCCTAATTGTGCTCTCTCTCTCTCAAAGTAAATAAATAAACTTAAAAAAATAGAAGAGTTTTCTTTAAAAAGGATCTTAAAATTCTTTAAGCATCTTAGAAAACCCACAAAAATTTAAATAGATATAAAATATATAAAAAGGTCAATTTAATTAATAAATATAAACAAGATTTGGGCGCCTGGGTGGCGCAGTCGGTTAAGCGTCCGACTTCAGCCAGGTCACGATCTCGCGGTCCGTGAGTTCGAGCCCCGCGTCGGGCTCTGGGCTGATGGCTCAGAGCCTGGAGCCTGTTTCCGATTCTGTGTCTCCCTCTCTCTCTGCCCCTCCCCCGTTCATGCTTTGTCTCTCTCTGTCCCAAAAATAAATAAAAAACGTTGAAAAAAAAATTTTTTTTAAAAATAAATATAAACAAGATTAATTGTAAAACTACCAATTGACAATAGGAAGGGGCACCTGGGTGGCTCAGTCAGTTAAGCGTCTGACTTCTGCTCAGGTTCTGATCTCATGGTTCATGAGTTCTAGCACCACATCAGGCTCTGTACTGACAGCTCAGACCCTGGAGCCTGCTTCCGTTTTGTGTCTCCCCCTCTCTCACGTTTCTTTTAATTGGTGGCACTAGAAATGATTTTTAACTTTTTCTACTTTTATATGTTTTTCAATTTTTATAAAATGGATGTGTATTATATTTAAAAATGGAAACATGTAATTTTAAAAGTAGAACCATAATGGGGTGCCTGGGTGGCTCAGTAGGTTAAGCATCCAACTCTTGATTTTGGCTCAGGTCATGATCTCACGGTTTGTGAGTTGGAGCCCCGTGTCGGGTTCTGCACTGATCGAGCAGAACCTGCTTGGGATTCTCTGTCTCCCTCTCTCTCTGCTCCTCCCCTGGTCATTCTCTCTCTCTCTTTCTCTCTCTCTCTCTCTCAAAACATAAATAAACAAACAAACAAAAAAGTAGAACCATAACAAGACAGACTGGTAAGAACAGAGAAAAGAAGTTCTCCTACCAGTTCTGCCAAATCACCATTAGTGCCTTGGCCCCTTCTTGAAATTTCCCATTCTGAATGGGGTGAAGATATTATTTGTAATTTTGAAATATCACCAATTATACTTTTTAAAATGACAATACATTCCAGATATTTATGTATTCTATTTTTATAACTTCTCAACACTGATGAGTCTCACAATAAACATTACCCGAGGGATGCCTGGGTGGCTCAGCCGGTTACACATCTGGACTCTTAATTTTGGCTCAGTCATGATCTCAGGGTTCGTGAGTTTGAGCCCTGCACTGACAGTACAGAGCCTGCTTGGGATTTTCTCTTTCTGCCCTTCCCCCACCCGTGCTCACACTCTCTCAAAATAAATAAATAAACTTCAAAAAAATTTTTCTCAACACTCAGACAATAGAAAGGAGAAAAATAAGACTTTATGAGTGGAAACTTGAAGAATTATTAGTGTTTTTAGAGGCAACCTCTGTTATTCTACAAGTATTTATGGAATGCTGGTATACGCAAATCTCAGTATATAGCTTTGTGCAGGTAATAACAAAGAACTAAGAATATTTTTGCCATCACTTGAAGGAATTCACCAGTTCAATAAATATGTACTGAGTATCTACTTTAGCTGTTTTAGGCACTGGGGATGGACCAGTGAACAAAACAAAACAAAACAAAACAAAAAAACTACTCTCTCTTATTTAAATGATAATGTCTTACTTTCACCAACTTACACTATAGTTGGGAGCTAGGAAAAGGAACTGGGTCCTGAGGAAGTAGGTAAATCAGTTCCCCAAATGTTTAGTCATCTAGTCCCCGAGTTTATCGTTTTCTGAATAATTATTTCCTGTTGTTTATATGAGCCCAGAAACTCCCGCATTTCCTAGTTCAGTAAATGTCTTTTCACTACTTAGTGCCTTTCAGCAACTTGTTCCTCCTACTATAGATCAAGGCATTCAAGACAGGGGTGACAAAGGTGTAGACAACAGACACCCATTTCTGGGTTATAGCTAGAGCTGGGGCATAAATACATAAGGCTACAGGAGCCATACTGGAGGAGAGCCATGGTCAGATGAGAGGAAAAGGTGGAGAAGGCCTTGCACTATCCCTCTGCAGAGCAGATCTTCAAAATGGCACCCACAATGAAGATGTATGAGATGCAGATCAGGGAACAGGGAATGGTAAGGATGATGACACTGACAATGAAGATCATGGCTTCTTGTATTCGAGTGTCTCCACAGGCCAACTGTATGATCGGAGTACATCACAGTAGAAGTGAGTGATTCTGTTGTGGCCACAAAATGGCAGGGGGGAAATCAGAGCTGTTGGTTGTATGGCTAGAGTGAAACCAAGGACCAGGGCTCCCACAGCCAATTAGGCACACAGCTACCATCGCATGCTGAGGGTGTAATGCAGGGAATCCTGAACAGCTACAAACCGATCATAAGCCATGATCCCCAAGAGGAAACAGTCAGCACTGCCCAGGAAGACAAAGGAGAACACCTATGTGCCACAGTCAGTGAAAGAGATGGGCATTCTCCCCATGGTCAGGAGGTTGACCAAAGGGAGAGGGGCAACAAGTGGAAGAGTAAAAGATCTCCAGAACTGCCAGATTAGCCAGAAAGAAAGACATGGGAATGTGGAGTGAAGGTTCCGCCCAGATAGTGAGAAAGACTGTGGTATTACCAATGAGACTGCCAATATACATTAGCAGGAAAGTTACAAAAACATTTGTATCTCCAGGATGGGTGAAAATGGGTGAAAGTGGAACTGGATCTCTATGGTTTAGTTTTCATCCCCCATAAAAGTGGCACATCAGGTTTTCTAGGACAAAAGAAAAATTATGTTAGGAAAGAAAGTGCTTTGTGCTTTAGAATCAAGGTAATGATGCTGGGTTAACACCTATAGCTTTAATAATCTTGAAGATAGGTTTATGCTGGGCGGGTCGCTCTCTCTCTCTTCTTGTTTGTGTTTGCCAGCTCACATTTTAAAGACTTGGCTCAGGTTAACTATAAAACTTATCACTATGAATAAGAGCCGAGTTAGTTTGCCCCATGTGGCATCTGGGCTCAGGACTTTGACTTCACTTTTGTTTTGCAAGAAGCAGCTGAATTAATAACCCCTGAGCCTCTGAACATACATGTCGCCTAGCAAGAATATGCTGGCCATCAAATGTGAAGTCATTATGATCTTGAGTCCAAGTCCTACAAAATACATTGGGATCACATTGTCCCATATAAAGGATGCTCCATTGTTCTCTAAAGGGTTATCTTCCTAGATAGAAAAAGAGGTCAGCGTGTGCCCATTCGGTAGCAATAAGCATGGTGGCTCCATCACTGGTTTGTGGTTGCGGAAAAAACTCAGCCTCTTAGTGCACTGGCCCTCAACTGTACACCCCCGTGCCTTTTATAAACTCTGTGTTTTTACATGAATAGACACTTCTCTAAAGAAGACATCCAGATGGCCAACAGGCACATGAAAAGATGTTCAACGTCGCTCCTTATCAGGGAAATACAAATCAAAACCACACTCAGATATCACCTCACGCCAGTCAGAGTGGCCAAAATGAACAAATCAGGAGACTATAGATGCTGGAGAGGATGTGGAGAAACGGGGACCCTCTTGCACTGTTGGTGGGAATGCAAATTGGTGCAGCCGCTCTGGAAAGCAGTGTGGAGGTTCCTCAGAAAATTAAAAATAGACCTACCCTATGACCCAGCAATAGCACTGCTAGGAATTTACCCAAGGGATACAGGAGCACTGATGCATAGGGGCACTTGTACCCCAATGTTTATAGCAGCACTCTCAACAAGAGCCAAATTGTGGAAAGAGCCTAAATGTCCATCAACTGATGAATGGATAAAGAAATTGTGGTTTATATACACAATGGAATACTACGTGGCAATGAGAAAGAATGAAATATGGCCTTTTGTAGCAACGTGGATGGAACTGGAGAGTGTGATGCTAAGTGAAATAAGCCATACAGAGAAAGACAGATACCATATGGTTTCACTCTTATGTGGATCCTGAGAAACTTAACAGAAACCCATGGGGGAGGGGAAGAAAAAAAAAAAAAAAGAGGTTAGAGTGGGAGAGAGCCAAAGCATAAGAGACTGTTAAAAACTGAGAACAAACTGAGGGTTGATGGGGGGTGGGAGGGAGGGGAGGGTGGGTGATGGGTATTGAGGAGGGCACCTTTTGGGATGAGCACTGGGTGTTGTATGGAAACCAATTTGACAATAAATTTCATATATTGAAAAAAAAATAAACTCTGTGTTTTTAGCCAAGAACCAAGAGAAGTACAGCAGTTTTAGAAACAGGATCAATATGGACATCTCGCTTTGGAAAGTTTATAAAAATTCTTCCCCCATGACAATTGGACAATGGCCACGTTCTTGCAAATGGTAGAGAAAGTATCAAGCACAATATCTTGTATACCTTTCTAAAACAAACTTTTATTCTATTTGTGTGATAATTTGTTTATGAATGTCGTATTTATCATAGATATAAGCTCTTTGGCTGGATAAGGGCTATATCTTATTCCTTCCCCTCTAATGCGTCGTATGGTGACCAATAAATGTTTGTTGAATGGATAAACAAGTGAATAAGTTTTTCACAACCTGGGTAGGTTTTCATTTAGGCAGAGCACATAGTCTTGTAAAGAGATGGAGAATACCCATCTCTTTCACTGACTGTGGCACATAGATGTTTTCTTTGTCTTCCTGGGCAGTGCTGACTGTTTCCTCTTGGGATCATGGCTTATGATCGGTTTGTAGCTATTCAGGATTCCCTGCATTACACCCTCAGCATGCGATGGTAGCTGTGTGCCTAATTGGCTATGGGAGCCCTGGTCCTTGGTTTCACTCTAGCCATACAACCAACAGCTCTGATTTCCCCCCTGCCATTTTGTGGCCACAACAGAACCACTCACTTCTTAAGTGTTCATGGAAGGAAAGCATTCCTCTTACAAGCCTGGTACAGCTTAGTTGCTTCATGTTTAGAAAACATGGTCACTGAAAATTTGCCCATCGTATTAGTACTTCTATTTTGACTTCAAATAATTCAGTGCTCAAATCTCAAAACTGTTTTCCTGTATGAGGGAAAGAATCTACTCTCTCTATCTCCCTGGATCTCTCTTTGAAGATTAGGCTGATGTGCATTTCTGGTCTGGGCATTGCCCTGCCCTGGGGCTCACCACTAAGCGTGACTAAGCACTGAAGGTAGAGTTTCCTCTAGACTGTTGGGAGTAGATTGGGCTAGAATAGACTTTCAAAAAGAAACTAGAACATTTAAAACAGCTGGGGTCTTGTTTCAGCTGCTTTGGAGCTACTCCCACACCCGTAGACACACCCTCTACTCAATAGTCACCACCCACAGTCACCCAAACTCCCAGGGTTTTGTAAATTACTGCTTGGATCTGGGTCAGGCTCATTCCTCCAGGAAAGAAGGTTAGACATTTACCAAAGGGGTAAGATTTGAAGGGCCTTATAAAGACCCATATTCATAAAATGAATTTTTTCCTTGTAAAATGAAAAATTAACCCAGCTGAAATGAAAACGTGAGCTAAGATGGATGAGGATGGGTAAATTAAGAGGGCCAGTTAGAATACTGTTGCATCAGTCTAGCACCTTACCTGATTTTATTTGCCGGCATTGGCTCAACTTCTCTTTCAGGCCCTGGAGGGGAGGAACACTTTAGAGCACTGTGCATGTGGGAGGAGAAGAGTGACGTAACCCGGGCATAAGACTTAAAGAATGACGAGATGTCTTATAGCAAGTCAGGGACAATTTGTTATAGCCTACTCTATGCTTTTTCAATGTATTTATGTTCCACTGTCTCACTTAATTGCCTTAAAATGTTCAGCAGGTAGGAAGGTAGCTATTAATACCTCCATCTTCAAGCTGAGACACTGAAAGGGTAATTAACTGATCCATTATCCTGCAGTGATTTAGAGATGGAAGACAGGTTAGCATTTAGATCTCCTTGTACCTATCAATGATTACATAAATCTTAGCTTGATTCTTGTCACAGGACCATGAACCAGCTGTGATCTTGCCCCTGACACTCCCAGTGAACTCAGAACAAATCAGCAAATGGCTTTTCACAGGGTAAGGCTCATATATATATATATATATATATATATATATATATATATATATGAAAATGACCTTAAGGACAAGATAAAGAGAATCCTGTTCAGGACTTCTAGCTAATTCCATGAATCTACAAGATGTCTGTGGTTGGGGTACTTTAAAAATACTACTAATTCAAACAAAGTTTGGTGAGACCCGGCTTAGCCTCTAAGGAGGTCAGATTATCAGAATTAAAGCTGTGGTTACAGGCACCAAAAGCATCAACCTCTGGTTCCTAAAAACACAGTCATACTGATTGGTCCACAGAGTTGGCAATGAAGCCTAGCAGAGTTAAGAATTTGAATACTGGACTTGAGCAGACCGGAGACAATCAACCCGCCTCTGCTCTTTACCATCTATGTGACCTTGAAAAGCTTATCTCTGTGCACCTCACTTCCTTTGTCTTCAAAGTGCAAATAATATTTTTTTTTTTTTAATTTTTTTTTTTTTTTCAACGTTTATTTATTTTTGGGACAGAGAGAGACAGAGCATGAACGGGGGAGGGGCAGAGAGAGAGGGAGACACAGAATCGGAAACAGGCTCCAGGCTCTGAGCCATCAGCCCAGAGCCCGACGCGGGGCTCGAACTCACGGAGCGTGAGATCGTGACCTGGCTGAAGTTGGACGCTTAACCGACTGCGCCACCCAGGCGCCCCAAGTGCAAATAATATTAACATCTATTCCAGGGGCACCTCAGTGGCTCAGTCGATGAACTTCCGACTCTTGATTTTGGCTCAGGTCATGGGTTCGAGGGGATTCTCTCGCTCTCTTCCTCTCTCCCTCTGACCCACTTGTGGGTGCATTCTCTCTCTCTCTCTCACAAAAAAAGCTGATTAAAAAAATCTTAAAAATATATTAACATCTATTCCAGACAGTTATTGTAAAGATAAGATGGGGGAATGAATAAAGTGATTGTACAGTATCTGGTGGAGGTGTCATTCCAGGCTAGCTATTACCATAATTGATTTTTGAACAGCTGTACTAATGACCCTTTCTGAATCTTGCCATAGACAACACGAGTTCTTATTCTGATATAATAGTATATAAAATCTTTGATGATAGTTTTTTCCTGCTTTTAGTTCTCTGTGAACAATACATGTCTTCCTGTATCTGATTACCTCCACAGGACAAAGTATGTTGCTGTGACATTGTTATTACTACAGTTTGACCCAGGACAGTCTAGTCCTGTGAGGGAATCCACCGACTCCAAAGGTATTTTTTTTTTCTTTAAAATTTATTTGAGCAAAAGAGAGAGAGAGAGAGAGAAGAGGAGAGGGGGGGGGGGGGGGAGAAGGAGAGGAAGAGAGAGAGAGAGAGAGAGAGAGAGAGAGAGAGAGAGAGAGAGAAACCTAACCAGGCAACATGCTCAGCACAGAGCCTGATGGAGGGTTCAATCCCAGGACCCTGGGATCATGACCTGAGCCAAAATCAAGAATTGGGTGCTCAACCAACTAAGCCGCCCAGGTGCCCCAATATAAAGGTATTTCTAATTTCATCTGAATTTTCCATGGGGCGCCTGGGTGGCGCAGTCGGTTAAGCGTCCGACTTCAGCCAGGTCACGATCTCGCGGTCCGTGAGTTCGAGCCCCGCGTCGGGCTCTGGGCTGATGGCTCGGAGCCTGGAGCCTGTTTCCGATTCTGTGTCTCCCTCTCTCTCTGCCCCTCCCCCGTTCACGCTCTGTCTCTCTCTGTCCCAAAAATAAATAAACGTTGAATTTTCCAGTGTATCTTGACCTTTCTGGATTTTAATGATTATAATCGGTGACTTAGGCTGTTTCTATTATATTTTCTCTTATTTCACATTACCAAGAAGAAGGGGTTTATGGCTCTTCTATCTCATGCATACCATTGTACATCCAGCACCTATCATGGTACCAGAATACAGGAGATAACGTAACACTGAAGGCAAGCATGAATGAATGAAGGATTTCTTACTTGTATATATGAGAGAAAGGGAGAACATCTAGCTTAGTCTGGGATGTTTTGAGGTTCTTGTAAGGAGCAGCTCAATGTAGAGCCTTATTATAATTCTCCTAAAATGAGGATAAAATAAAAAATAGTAGGAAATTTACCTAGAATATTTTGAATCTTGGAGCCAGAATCCAAAGAATTTCCACCTGATTCCTTAGGACCGTATAGATTTGTGTTAAATAATGGGATAAGGAGTTAGCCTATTTACCCACAACATGGTCATTGCCATTCTTTTTTTTTTTTTTTTTTTTAAAGTTTATTCATTTATTATTTCTGACGGAGAGAGCGCAAGCATGCACACACCAGTCGGGGAGGGGCAGAGAGAGAGAGAGAGAGAGAGAGAGAGAAATTGATAGAATCCAAAGCAGGCTCCAGGCTCTGAGCTGTCAGCACAGAGCCCAACGCAAGGCTTGAACCCACAAATCGTGAGATCATGACCTGAGGTCACACTCAACCCACTGAGCCACCCAGGTGCCCCTAGTCATCGCCATTCTTGTGACTAGATGCATAGCCCCTCAGTTCTCTTCATTTTGAAGTCGATGAGGTTTTTTTGGGGGTGATAGTGGGGTTCATGGGATCCAGAGTCGTCACCCAAGAAAGAATTCTTGAAGACATCTTTGGTGCAAAAAGGTGATTTTATTGAAGCACGGGAACAGGACCTGTGGGCAGGAAGAGCTGCCCCGGGACCTTGAGGAAAGACTGGTTATATACTGTGGGATTGGGGGAGGTAAAGTCCTGGGGAAGTTGCCAGGGAGATTTTCATATGCTAAAGAAGGCTCCCAGGATTTAGGAGGCCTATTGTCAAGCTAAGGTTGTTTCTCCCTCTAGCAAAGCATTAGCATTAAGACAGGAGTTTCAGGAGAAACCTTTTACTCTGCCAGCCTCAAGTATTTGTCAATGTGCTGCAGGTGATATGGAAATTGGGAAATTGAGTTGTATCTGCCATTTCCTTCTGCCTTTGTTTCCCCCATCACTATGGAGAGGTGATGGAGACTTAGGTCCTGCAGGACTCTGATCTCTATCAGTTAACCGTTTGTTTACCCCTTTCCTTTGTTCTTGGGCAGCTGGCAGCCCGGAGTGCCCAAGGAATACCACACATATCCCACCTGGTGGAGTGTGGAAGGGTGGGGACGGTCAGCTGGCGTTATGCTCCCTCATCAGTTGTCAGATGTTTTTCTGCTCTGAACCCAAAATGGACATTGTCCAATGCATGGTAAAGCTGTTTTGGTCCCCTCCGTCTGTCTTCACTCGGACTAAGTTGTGAGAACAAGGATCCATGATAAATAGTAGGTCTACAAGCCACTGGTTATCTGGGAAGAAAGTCAAAAGTTAGGTCAGAATTTTCCTGGTGCTGCCAGTCTTCCTGTATATACGAGGCTTTTGCAGATGTTACGAAAGCTAGAGCCAGAGCCAGAATATTTATTATTCTAAGGGATAATTAGAATTGTTTTGTTATTATCAAGAACTCTGGGGGCGTATCTCCTTTACTATAAAAAGTATCTTCACAGTTGGCACAGAGGTAGGGAATCTGACGCCCTACAAGGCAGCTAAGGGAGATGTTGCAGTTGGCTGAGAACTTACCTTCCTCTGTGAAGGAAGAGCTATCTTCAAATCCACGTGTTATTTCTGAAGACTTCCCTCAATCCTCAAGCCTTTACAACTTCTGCAGAGGTCTCTGGGACCAACGTCCTGGGTGTCCCTATATCTCTGCCCACAAACAAGTGCCAGCTCCTGGAACACACCTTGTCACTGCTGCTCCTTTCCAGAAGTCAGACTCACCTCCAGGGTTTTTTGTCATGGCACAGTGCCTCTTTAGCAGTCTCCCATCTTGCCATGTTTTTCGTTGAAATGAGGCATTCATGCCTGGGAGACTGGTTCCTAGGTTCCTAGGACGATTTCACAGTCCCGGAGTAAAGTTTCATCTCCAACAATGCTTTATAGCCCTTGGAAACTGAAAGCA
Organism: Lynx canadensis; assembly: GCF_007474595.2. Classification (NCBI taxonomy): domain Eukaryota; kingdom Metazoa; phylum Chordata; class Mammalia; order Carnivora; family Felidae; genus Lynx; species Lynx canadensis. Next base: position 104,412,922 of record NC_044312.2, read on the forward strand.
AGAAAAACAACCTTTATCAGCCACTGTTTAGTAGCTTTTCAAGAGTAGATTTACATTTCATTGGTAGTTTGCCTGGATGAAGACATCTCCTTACTCTGTTGTTTTAAAAATAGTTCGGGATGGGGGTGCCTGGGTGGTTCAGTCAGTTAAGCATCTGACTTCCAGCTCAGGTCATGATCTCAGAATTTGAACCCCTGCATCTCTGCTGTCAGCAGGGAGCCAGCTTGGGATCCTCTGCCTCCCTTTTTCCCAGCCCCTCCCCACTCTCAAAAATAAACATCAAAAAAAAATAGTTCTTGGATGTTATTTTCAATGATGGTGTCTTTAAGCCAAAAAACAACAATCAGAATAGTCTTTCTTCTGGAGTAAGATCACTGGTGTTATTTTCATAAAGAAAATAAGTCTAGATCAAGAGTTGAGAAATTGAGTCAAACATCTGATTATTATTATTTTGTATTGAAGTATAATTAACAAACAGCGTTACGTCAGTTTCAGGGGTACAACATATTGATTCGACAATTCTGTACATTACTCAGTGCTCGCTACAGTAAGGACAGCTACCATCTGTCACCATGCAACATTGTTACAGTATTATTGACTATATTCTCTATGCCGTACTTTTCATCTCTGAAACACTGGATTATTTTGAAGCAAGCGCCTTGAAAGTTTGTAAGGTGAAGGTGAAATCTTGGATTAACAGCATATTTCATTGCTGTTCATATATTCTGACTCTGTGTAGGCATACCTCTAGGCTTTATCTTTAAACTTCTGAAATCAGTATTATTTCTTCTCTCAAAAATTGGTTTGGTATCACTACCACCATAAGGGGATAGCACCATTATTATTATTTTTTATAGTTTTATATTTTGCATTAAAAAAAATTTTTTTAACATTTACTTATTCTTGAGACAGAGAGTGAACAGGGGGAGGGTCAGAGAGAGGGAGACACAGAATCTGAAACAGGCTCCAGGCTCTGAGCTGTCAACACAGAGCCCGACGCAGGGCTCGAACTCACGGACCGTGAGATCATGACCTGAGCCGAAGTCAGACGCTTAACTGACTGAGCCACCCAGGTGCCCCGATAGCACCATTATTTTCAAGAGACTTGAAATTTTTCTTTACTAAAGACAGGGAAAGTTGGAGAAAAAGAGGTAGATTTGAAAACATACTCATTTAAAAATAATGTAAAGTATATGTAAACTATGCATATAGCACAATATGTAATGTTGTAAGTGCTCTTGCATTATTACCCTTTTATTCTTACACTATCTTGTGAGGTTGAGATGATCATTCTATTTCCCATTTTACAGATGGGTCAGTAGAAGCTCACCCAGGCTAAGTAATGGTTAGCGCTTGAGCTATGGCTAAAATCCAGAGATCATGGCGTAAAGTCCTTTTTCTTTTATTATATTAGGCTGACTTTAGTCTGCATTCTTGTGGCTAGGATGATTGTTACTACTAGTTATTAATGAAGCTTTTGGTTTAATTTTATTAGAACTTCTTTCTAGTAACCTTTTCTTTTTCTACCCTTTGCCTTTTTTAAATTTTATTTCTGTTGATCCTATAACCTTTAGAAAAAGATCATTTTCATGGTCACTTGGCTTATAAAGCTTCTTTGAATTACAAAAAAAGTGTTTCTTTTTCAAGTTAATAACTTAAGCTCAGGACATTATTTGTTTTTCAGTCACAATTAGAACAAATATGAATTCTGTATAAAGTATACAGGTCAGGGGCACCTGGGTGGCTCAGTTGGTTGAGGGACCGACTTCAGCTCAGGTCATGATCTCATGGTTTGTGAGTTCAAGCCCTGTGTCAGGCTCTGTGCTGACAGTTCAGAGCCTGGAGCCTGCTTTGGATTCTGTGTCTCCCTCTGTCTCTGCCCCTCCCCCACTCATGCTCTGTCTCTCTGTGTCTCAGGAAAAAAAAAAAACATTAAAAATTTTTTTAAAAAAGTATACAGGTCAAAGTATTGAAGTTAAATAACAGAAAAACTGAATCTTTTTTTATAAAGTTTATTTATTTATTTTGACAGAGACAGAGCACGTGAGGAGGGGAGGGGCAGAGAGAGGAGAAAGAAAGAATCCCAAGTAGGCTCCATACTGCACTGTCAGCACGGAGCCTAATGCAGGGCTCGAACTCACAAACCATAAGATCATGACCTGAGCCTGTATCAAGGTTGGATGCTTAACTGACTGAGCCACCCAGGCACCCCTGGAAAAACTGAATTTTTAATTACAGTAAATAGGAACTGAAAGTTACAGTAAATAGGAACTGAAAGTTAGTAAATTAAACTGATAGTTAAATAGGAACTGAAAAACTGAATTTTTAATTACAGTAAATAGGAACTGAACTAATTTTTGAATTGTTAATTAATTAATTAATTCTAATTGGAGTGTAGTTGACGTATATTAGTTTCAGGTGTGGGATGTAATGATTTGATTGTTACATATGTTACAAAATGCTCATCATGATAAGTGTCACTGTACAAACTTATTGCAATATTATTGACCGTATTTCCTATGTTGTGCTTTTCATCCCCATGACTTATTTATTTTATAACTGAAGTTTGTACCTCTTAATACCCTTTACCTATTTTGTCTATCCCCCCCACCTCCACTCTCCTCTGGTAACTACCAGTCTGTCCTCTATATTTACGAGGCTGTTCCTCTTGTTGTTGTTGTTGTCTGTGTGTTCATTTGTTTTGTTTTTTAGTTCTAGATATAAGTGAAATCATATTTAATTTGTCTTAATAATTTCTTACAAAATATGCATACATCTTGCTTTCATGGAAGTGAAATTTTTATGAGTATTTTGAGCCTACCTAGTTCTAATATCTCTTTTTTTTATAGAAGCCATCGCTAGTTTTGATGGTCATGTTTCTCATGCCATTGTTGACCTTAAGTTTTTCATAAATATTCACTTTGGGAAGCTATGTTCTCCACTAGCAACTGATATTGGCAAATTTAAAAATGAGAGTTAAAAAATCCTGAGAAATAGATAGTATTTGAAAATGTGCCTAGTAAATTATTAGTGTAAATATATTGTACAATTAAAACAGGAATCTCGTTCCAGAGCTTAGAAGACTACTTAAGGTGGGTTTTTTTTTCGTATAGTTTTTTAAATGTTTTTTATTTATTTTTGAGAGACAGACAGACAGACAGACAGACTGAACACAAGTGGGGGAGAGGCAGAGAGAGAGGGAGACACAGAATCAGAACCAGGCTCCAGGTTCTGAGCTGTCAGCACAGAGCCCGACGTGGGGCTCGAACTCACGGACCACGAGATCATGACCTGGCTGAAGTCGGACACTTAACCAACTGCGCTACCCAGGCGCCCCTTGTATAGTTTTTTTTTTTTTTTAATTAGTTTATTTATTTTCGGGGGGGGGGGGTTTGGGGGAGGGCTGCAGAGGGTCTCCATTGTCAGTGCAGAGCCCCACTTGAGACTCAGACTCATAAACTGTGAGATCCTGACCTGAGCCGAAACCAAGAATGGAAGGCTTGACCAACTGAGCCACTCAGGCACCCCATTTAAGGTTTTTAAGTCTTCATTCCCTGAGTTTATATCAACAGCACGTTCCGTATCGTGTCCATCACTCAATTTCAACAATAACGTTTTACATATGACTACAGTAGCTCACTTTCTTCATAATTCTTTAAATTACACATGTCAACTAGGATACTGAAAAGACCACAAAATTCTCTTAGTAGTTAAACCTTTCTTTGAAAGATAATATTACTGTTTTCAATAGAGAAAAACAATAAGCTGATTAGAAAGTACATTTTAGATAAGAGATGAGCTGATCGGGGGATTCACAATTCACAGTTGAAATGAATGTTCCTCCTGGTTTCTTTTGTTTTGTTTTGTTTTCTTTTTCTTTTAATTATCTGGGTTGGAGAAGTTGCCATCATGTTCAGAGACTGAAAAATATACTTGGCATCTCTCTCTCTCTCTCTCTCTCTCTCTCTATATATATATATATATTTTTTTTTTTTTTGTAAATGTCACTGGTTGCTTTTTTTTTGTTTTAAGCAATTTATTGTTCTCTTTGTTTCCAAGAGCATTATGTACAATGCATATTGGTGCCCGCATTATATTGCTTAAAAGGTTAATTTATATAAAATATTATGCCAGATTATAACTTGGAAAAGTGAATTTAAAAGATATTTTCTAAAGTATATCTTTGGCTTGCATTCTAGAAACTGTATCCTTTTTTCTATCATCAGCAATTTTGTTTCTTTTCTAAAAAAATTATTTATTTAAATTCAAGTTAGTTAAATTTTTTTAATGTTTATTTAGTTTGAGAGACAGCAGGGGCGGGAGAATCCCAAGCAGGTTCTATGAGGAGCTCAAACTCACGAACTGTGAGATCACAACCTGAGTAAAATCAAGAGTCAGATGCTTAACTGACTGAGCCACCCAGGCGCTCTAATCAGCAGTTTTCTAAAGCGCATGGTATGCTCTGTTTTTGGATGCATGACAGCAAACTTAACTTTTCTATTCTATATTTGACAATAGCTCCAAATTTATACTTGGTAAATATGTCTTAAATTTGTTTTAGGGTTTTGTTTGGATTGAAAAACTGTTGTATATCTCTTGGATGATATGAAACCTCACTGGCGGGGTTCCTGTGTGGCTCAGTTGGTGAAGTGTCCTACTTCAGCTCAGCTCATGATCTCGCAGTTTGTGAGTTCAAGTCCTGCATTGGGCTCCATGCTGACAGCGCAGAGCCTGGATCTTGCTTCCGATTCTGTGTCTCCCTCTCTGTCTGCCCCTCCCTTGCTAGTGCTCTCTCTCTCTCTCTCAAAAATAAATAAACATAAAAAAATTTTTTTTAAAAAAGCTCACTGGCATCAAAAGTGAATTTTGCTACTTTGTTCACAATAAAATGGTCTAGAATGTTCTAGAGGATCTTCTGTTTCAATCTGTTATGTATTCTATACAAATTGATACCACTGTCATGTGCCTTATTCACTCAAATTATTTGTATCTGGATTAAGCTGTTTTTGGCAGACAAAAAAAAAGCTAATGTCTACATAATGCTTATGGCACAATGTCTGTTATATGGTAGGTCCTTAAAAAACAGTGTCTTGGGGTGCCTGGGTGATTCAGTAGGTTAAGCATCTGACTTCGGCTGAGGTCATGATCTCGTGGTTCATGAGTTCAAGCCCCACATGGGGCTCTGTGCTGACAGCTCGGAGCCTGGAGCCTGCTTCGGATTCTGTGTCTCCCTCTCTCTCTGCCCCTCCCCCTCTTGCAGTCTCTCTCTCTCTCTCTCTCTCTCTCTCAAATAAACATTAAAAAATTTTTTTAAATAAAAAAAGAAAAATAATTAAAAAAGTGTCTCTAATTGTCCAATATGAAATCTCTCCATGTTTTGATTTATTTTATATATTATATATATTCATATACATGAATATATATATATATATATATATATATATATATATATATATAAAGCTTATTTATTTTTGAGAGAGAGAGTACACAGGGGAGGGACAGAGAGAGAGAATCCCAAGCAGGCTCCACACTGTCAGCTTGGAGCCCAATGTGGGACTCCAACCCACAAACTGTGAGATCATGATCTCAGCCAAAGTTGGTCACTTAACTGACTGAGCCACCCAGGTGCCTTGATTTATTATATATTAAAAACTGTTCATGTTATTTTTCTGCTCTGTGGCCCACTTTATACTATTGTTTGAAAACAAAATCCCTGTTTGCCATTCATGACCTTCTCTCTGGACATTTTTTTCTTCTTAAATTCCATTAGGTTTTCCAGCAGTAACTCAATTTTACTCTGAATGCTAATCAGACCATTTCCCACCTCTGTGCCTCTGCTCATCTTATGTCACTGTACTAGACATCTTGCTGTCAAACTCCAACCTTTCCTAAAATTCTACTTAAAGAAGTATTTTCTCTTGGGGCGCCTGGGTGGCGCAGTCGGTTAAGCGTCCGACTTCAGCCAGGTCACGATCTCCCGGTCCGTGAGTTCGAGCCCCGCATCGGGCTCTGGGCTGATGGCTCAGAGCCTGGAGCCTGTTTCCGATTCTGTGTCTCCCTCTCTCTCTGCCCCTCCCCCGTTCATGCTCTGTCTCTCTCTGTCCCCCAAAAAATAAATAAACGTTGAAAAAAAATTAAAAAAAAAAAAAGAAGTATTTTCTCCATGAATCCTCTCCTAACAGCATCTTTAGGAACAGGCTCTTTAAACTTTCTTAGTTCTTTATGGAAACCTTGTTTATGATATTGTCTTATAGGTAATTGTGTATTTAAAAAATTATTAGACTACATATCTGATTAAGGACAGATACAATGGTGAATTTATTTTTATTTATTTATTATTATTTTTATTTTCAAGTTAGTTAACATACAGCGTAGTCTGGGCTTCGGGAGTAGAACCCAGTGATTCATCTCTTACATATGACACCCAGTGCTCATCCGGAAAAGTGCCCTTCATAATGCCCATCACCCATTTAACTCCCCACCCCCATCAACCCCCAGTTTGTTCTCTGTATTTAAGGGTCTCTTATGATTTGCCTCTCTCTCTGCTTTTATCTTACTTTTCCTTCCCTTCCCCTATGTTCATCTGTTAAGTTTCTCAAATTCCGCATATGAGTGAAATGATATGATATCTGTCTTTCTCTGACTGACTTATTTCACTTAGCATAATACCCTCCAGTTCCATCCACATTGTTGCAAATGGCAAGATTTCATTCTTTTACATCACTGAGTAGTATTCCATTGTGTGTGTGTATATATATCTTCTTAATCCATTCATCAGCTGATGAACATTTGGGCTCTTTCCATACTTTAGCTATTGTTGATAATGCTGCTAGTAACATTGGGATGCATGTGCTCCTTCAAATCAGCGTTTTTGTATCCTTTGGATAAATTCCTAGTAGTGCAATTGCTGGGTTATAGGATAATTTTTAATTTTTTGAGGAAACTCCACACTGTTTTCCAGAGTGGCTGTACCAGTTGGTGAATTTATTTATTTTTTATTCTTTTTTAAATTTTTTAAAATGTTTTTACTTTATTTTTGAGAGAAAGAGACAGAGTGTGAGCAGGAGAAGGGCAGAGAGAGAGGGAGACACAGGATCAAAAGCAGGCTCCAGACTCTGAGCTGTCAGCACAGAGCCTGACACGGGACTCGAACTCATGAGCTGTGAGATCACGACCTGAGCCGAAGCTGGACACTCAACCAGTTGGGCCACCCAGACACCTCTGGTAAATTTATTTTTTAAGAATTCTACACATGTAACTAGTTACTCAACAGATATTTGTTAACTTAAATCAATCTTCTTGGGCACATAAATGATGAGACATCAAAGATCTGGCGATATGAGAAGAATACTTTAGGCTGGAAAGCCTTGCTCATTCATGGGACTCATAATCAATTTTTGTTCAACAAGGATTTGTTTTGAGTGTTTTCTTTGTGCCAGATGTATTAGCATTTACGTTTGCAATTGACCTGAGAAGAGGAAACAATAAAAATGATCCTACAGGAACTGTCCCCAAAGGAGAATTTTGAAACAGAATGAAGACTGCTCTTAGTGAGACAAGAGATTTTAAAAGAAACTCCCAGGAAAAAGGCATTAGTTAATGAAAGCGTAAGAGACAATTGGAAAATCTTGGAAGACCAGATATAAATGCTGTAGAAGAGACAAAGATGAACGTGTCACAGTATAGTAAGGATTAGAACAACCTAAAAATTGGAAAGTAACTATGTTTTAGGCAAATTGGACAGATCAGTGTTAAGAATTAGACTCCCTGGAGCCCAGAACCACTGAAGCTTCCAAGAGAAAGAAAAGTTTAGGCTACTGTAGAATTGCCAAAAGCCATAAAGAATGAATACTATGTTTTTCTCCAGGAGACCAGGGACCAGGGACCAGGGACCAGGGACCAGGGAACAGCTGTTGCAGAACTTAGGTGAAGACTGAGGCCACCATAGATGGCCCTGGAGGTCATCTCTGAACCAAAATAAGACACATTTTGGGGGGAGTGGCTAAGAGTATCTCCAAATGTAAGCATCCTGCCAATCCTGATATATCTCATGATAGAGAAGAAACTTCGTGCAAGTCTATTTTTTGACTTCCAAAGGAGATTAAAAAAAGCAACTGAGCTTGGAAACTCCACAAGTTGTATCTACCAAGTCAATATGTGGCTAGAGTTTATTTACCATAATATAAGAAATATAAACTCTATAAAACCTCTACCCTTTTTATTTTAGCTTTGAGAACAGGAAACTTGAAGATATAGGGACCTTTAGGAGAACAACAACAACAACAACAACAACAAAAGCTTTATTTTGTGAGATCCCAGGATGTAAAACAAAAACCAGCAAGAAGAAGTTATGGAGAGAGAGCTTTTAGTTCTATAAAAAAGGAATATCTAGGGGCGCCTGGGTGGCGCTGTCGGTTAAGCGTCCGACTTCAGCCAGGTCACGATCTCGCGGTCCGTGAGTTCGAGCCCCGCGTCAGGCTCTGGGCTGATGGCTCGGAGCCTGGAGCCTGTTTCCGATTCTGTGTCTCCCTCTCTCTCTGCCCCTCCCCCGTTCATGCTGTGTCTCTCTCTGTCCCAAAAATAAATAAACGTTGAAAAAAAAAATTAAAAAAAAAAAAAAAAGGAATATCTTCACTGGTTCTGGCTCTGGGTAAAATGGAGTCAGCATAATCCATCCTGTTCCTCCCACTGAATGCAGCTCTAAAACACGGACAGAAAGCAAGGAACAGCCAATTGAGGGCTCTGAAAAGGAAATAGTTACAAGTAGTTTGGGAAAGAAGGCCAGAATTAGAAGTACAATTGAACTGGTAGTTGGTTTGCCTCTTTTTGTTCCTTCTCCTGCACCTCCTGGCCTGGACTCAAGGCAGCCTGAAACCCGGAAGTGGGCATTGGCATGGATAGAAAAGGCTCTAAGAGGAACCATCTAGTTCAGACTGAGAAAGGGATCTCCTGCTGGTGACAATGGCAGCAGTGAGACCCACAGGCACCTAAAACTCAGGGGGAAGCTACCTTTGTCTCCAGTCAAAGAACTTGTTGTCTCTAAAAGGTAGGGTGAACCCCTGTTGGGTTTTTTCTCTCCTGTGTTCCTGCTATTTGGGATCAGACCTGGGTGCAGCCCAGAGAAACTCCCTTCAGAGTAGATAAATAAAGCCTCAGCCTTCTGACCAAACAGAAGAACACAGGGAACTGGAAAGTACCAGGCAGATTTTGCAGAGGGAGGAGCTCTGGAAAGTGACCTGATAAAGTTGTTTATGAATTCCTGGGCTCACCCCTGAGTCAGAAATGGGTGGAAAGGATTCCAAACAGCATACTAAAGACTTTGAGAGCAGAACTAAGAGATAAACCACTTTCCAAGTGCCAGACTGGCCACTGGGTAGAACACATGTGGAACATATCTGAATATCACATCAGAGGCTTTGAAAATGGAACTGACATTGAAATCACAACATAAAAAGGGAGTGGTGGTTGTGGTAAAAGAGTTTCCAACACGTTGAATCCAACAACGAGAGAAATTACTGAGACCAGTGTTGATAGTAACCCTGTCAACTCTAGTATCCTATAGAGAATGAGGGTGGGGAATAGATGGTAAAGATTTGGGGACCACTGTGAAATGTTGATCCCTTCCCAACTGGACTACTTTCTAGAGCAGTGGATCTTAAGCTTTATTATGTATTGGAATCACATGGAAGGCTTGTTAAAAACTCAGATTGCTGGACCCCACCTTCTCCTACTTCTGGTTACCTAGATCTGGGGTAGGGCCTGAGAATCTGCCTTTGTAATGGGTTCATAGATGCAGATGCTCCTGGTCCTGGGACCTGCACTTTGAGGCTCACTGTCATAAAGTAGCATGGCAGTGGAGCTAACTTGGTTTCAAGTGCATATGATTAATTGGAATAACTGAGAAGCTAGCCAGGATCCTCTGTGACTTCACATTTTTTGTCTAGCAATTGTGTGTTAGCTCATTCTTTTTTCTTCTCTTTCTGTAGCAACTATTGTGTTAGCTATTAAAAAAAAAATACGTAATTTTCCTGGCCTCCAGGAACAACAAGAACTCCTCTTTATTTGCTTTGCCCTTCCTCTCCCTCTTTCCCTTTCTTCTCCTCCCTCTCTCCCTACTTTTGCTCCCTCCTTGTTTTGGCTACAATAACAAAACATGGTTGGAATTTTCATCAGAACAATGGGAATTCTCATCAGAATGATGACTCAGAAGAAGCCCCAGAATTTTTCCTTCAGTTGTTTCTCACAAGTTATTGCCACATTGGACACTGGATTCCATTGCTCATAGATACTCTAATGCCTTTTGGCTCATTTTGTGGTTGGCCACCTATTCCTGAGTTTTCCAGGTGAATAATGGATTTACCAATGGGATTCAATGCTCCATTTACAATCTTGGTGAACTGAACATGCAGGGTATATACATAAAGATAGAGCAATCTCTAGAAAATCAAACTAAAAGCCTTTTTATTTGCAATGAAGCCCACCGCCTTAACACTGGATGTTCCTACTGTAATTTTATGGTCTTTGGGATTTGCGCAGAAACAGACAGAACCCAAGAAAGGTAACAGAGTAACCAGTTTTACCAAGCCCTGGAAAAATAGGAAAGGATCTTTTTGAATGTCAAGAGAGAAAACAAAAACTGTATTTACAGTCTTTCTGATATCAAGAAATAAAGAATGAGTTTGTTTTAATTCTTTTCATAATTTTCCTTTTTAGAAAAATATCCACAAATAAAATGGTTCAGTCTCCCTGTATAAACAGCATCATACCACTATAACTGAATTTAATGATCCGAAGTAGTAGAGAAGCTTTATGTCCAAAAAAAAAGTCCTTTATTTGTATTATTGAAAAACTGGAAATATCTAAAATGTTCAATTTTGGGGGGGATTGTTTGACTCTCTGTATTAAATAGCTATTGCTGCAAAAATGTCGTATAACAAATGAATCCCAAACCTAGTGACTTACAAGTTTTTAATTATTGTCTCGTAGTTTTACTTGTTTATACAGGGATTGTGTGTCAGCTGTGACAGCTCTGCTTCGGGCTGCAGGTTGGCTAAGTGTGGATCCAGGCTTTAGACTGTGTTCAGGTCCGCCACACATGTCTTGTTTTGGGATTGAAGGGTCAACTGCTTCCTGGGGCATGCTGTTCCCACTGTGATACAGGAAGGTGAGGAGATTAGTCAAACTAGGCAGTCAGGTCTGAAATCTATGCAACTATCATGCCCACTAAAATTTCACTGGTCAGAGAGAGTCATGTGACCAAGGCCAATGTCAATGGAGCCAGCCAATTTACTCTGCCACTGCAAGGTTATGTGGCAGAGGGAGAGAGGAAAGAATTGGAAACAACAGTCTGAACCTACCACACTATTGCAGTCACATGATGAGATGTTTTTCTTTTTTAAAAAACTTGGTATTGTGGATAATGTCAAAATACCAAAGTATCTAGAACAGTACAGTGAACCCCCATGTATATCTGTTATTCAGCTTCAACAATTATTGACCTAGCTACCTTTCTTTCATTTATATTTCCATTCACCTTCTTGATTGGAATATTTTACCTCCTGGATATCATACACTTTGGGACCTATCTCTGAGATAATTTTTAAAAAAAACATAGCCACAATCCCTTGAACAAATAATTTTTAAGAACATGATAGAAATAAAAATCCTAGAAGAGAGCATAGGCAGTAATTTCTCTGACATTGGCTGTAGTTAGCATTTTTCTAGATATGTCTCCTAAGGCAAGGGAAACAAAGGCAAAAATAAACTATTGGGACTACATCAAAATAAAAAACTTTTCTGCACAGAAAAGGAAACAATCAACAAAACAAAAAGGCAACCTACTGAATGGGAGAAGATATTTGCAAATGACATATCCCATAAGGGGTTAGTATCCAAAATATAAAGAACTTATACAGCTCAACACACATACACACACACACACACACACACACACACACAATTAAAAATGAGCAGAAGACATGAACAGACATTTCCCCAAAGAAAACATACAGACAGCCAAAAGACACATGAAAAGATGCTCAACATCACTGGTCATCAGGCAAATGCAAATCAAAACTGCAATGAGATATCACCTCACACCTGTCAGAATGGCTAAAATCAGAAATAAGAAACAAGTCTTGGCCAGGATGTAGAGAAAAAGGAACTCTTGTTATCTTGGTGGGAATGCAAACTGGAGCAGCCACTCTGGAAAATCGCAGGGAAGTTCCTCAAAAAATTAAAAATAAAATTAACATATCATCCAGTAATTCCACTACTGGGTATTTACCCAAAGAATATGAAAAGACTAATTCAAAAAGATATATGCACCCCTATGTTTATTGAAGCATTATATACAATTGCTAAATTATGAAAGCAGCCTGAGTGTCCTTCAATAAATGAATGGATAAAGAAGATGTGGTGTATATACAATGGAATAGTACTCAACCATAAAGAAGAATGAAATCTTGCCATTTGCAACAACATGAATGGATTGAGAGGGTATAATGCTAATTATAAGTCAGTCAGAGAAAGACAAATACCGTATGTTTTCACTTATATGTGGAATTTAAGAAACAAATGAACAAAGGAAAAAGACAAAAACAGTCTCCTAAATAAAAAAAAAGAACATGTTAGAATCTTATAAAAAATCTTATCAAAAACTGTATCTACAAAAGGACATAGGAAATGAATATGACTTTTAGTGAAAAAAGATAATGTATAATTACAAATATGTTAAAGATGTGCTGTACAAGAGACCAAATGGAAATTTAACAAAATGTTAATGACAGTTGTTGTTTAGTGCTGGAAATACAGTTGATTTTTTTAAAGAACATTTTATTTTTATCCATTTAAACACTGTCTGTAATACCTCTGGATGACTTTTATAATGACAATAAGGTCATACTTAAATTTAAGCATGAACTTAGGTTGCTGGGCAAGTCAGATGAACTTGTTTGGATATGCAGTCTTCCCTGATATCCCTATTATTAGTTTACTGAAAAGGAAGCATAAAAAATTAAAAAGAGCAGCATGCTTGCCATCAGAAGACTGTGGGCAAATCACTCAAACTCTGGTGAGCTCTTCATTTGCCAAATGAAGGTAATATGATGACAAACTGGGAACATTTTGGTCTTGAGGATCAAGTACATGTAAAGATATTCTGTAAGTGGAAATTCACTATACAATTGAAAAATATTAGTGGTGCCTGAGTGACTCAGTGAGTTGAGCATCTGACTCTTGACTTTGGCTCAGGTCATGATCCCAGGGTTGTGGGGTCAAGCCCTGCTTCAGGGGCTGAGTGTGGAGCCTGCTTAAGATCCTCTCTCTCTCTCTCTCTCTCTCTCTCTCCTCCCGCCCTCTCCTCTCCTCCACTTATGCACACTTTCTCTCTCTCTCTAAAAGAAAAAAAAAAGAAGAATATGATTATTTCTGAGACCAAATTCCTAGCTAGAACATGAAGGTTGATAACCATAATAGTGTGTTCTAGACAGCAGGCTGTGGGAAACTGTTGTATTCTTTTTTTTTTTTTTTAATGTTCATTTATTTTTGAGAGAGTGAGCATGAGCAGGGGAGGTACAGAGAGAGAGGGGAACAGAGGATCCAAAGCAGGCTTGACTTGGATCTGACAACAGAGAGCCTGATGTGAGACTTGAACTCACGAAGAACTGAGAACTGGGAGATCCTGACCTGAGCCAAGGTCAGACACTTGACTGACTGAGCCACCCAAGTGCCCCAGGAAATTTTGCATTCTTTAGTTCCATGTGGTCTGTCAGAAAGAGTACTTGGCTGAGAACTAGGTTGGTCTGGGTTCTAGGTCCGGTGTTTCCACTACTGGCGTGATAACCTTCCTAGTGTCCTTCCTACTTTTTTTTTTTTTTTTTTTTTTTTTTTTTGCAAAAATTAGGAGATTGTATTGGATGATCTTTAAGGGTCCTCAATATATCACAAATAATTGGTGGCAAAATGACTCATATAAAACTTTGGAACGGAAAAGTAATTTTTCACAGAAGGCATAATGCCTGCATTTGCTTGCAGTCATTAGGTTGATTTGTTTAACTGTCTCCCCAGGCGGATATTCTGTACTATGTACGGATTTGGTGAGAGGAAATGGACCCATTACAATGTGGAAGCCAAGGTTTCATAAAGCCAATGACAAAGTAGATCATGGAGTTTCCTATTTAGAGCCATGCAGTATATCCATACAGTTTAGTCTGGGAACTTTTATGTGCCTTCAGTGTGAGCTGGGCTTAATCAGAACATTTAAGTTGCAGTGGGCTGGACTTAATCAGAATATTTAAGCGCAAGTGTTGCTTCTGTCCCTTACTAGCTGGGTGACCAGGGCAAATGCCTTAACTGTCTTCATGCTCTATTTCTCAATCTCACAATTGTAGATTATGTCAGTTTAGTAGGGATTCTGTTAAAAGGATAAACATGGTAATATTCTTAGAATAGCTTTATACATGAAAAAGTGTTTTATACAGCAAGGACTCTGACGTTCAAAAGGTAAGTCATCTGGAAGTATAGCATTGTCTGTTTTTACCCATCTTAATGAAGGAAACTGGTAAACAAAATAATCAAAGCCCATGGGTATTGAAAAAAAAAATAAGGGAAAAAAAGAAATAATTGGCTTTAAAACCTGGACAAGAACCAGAAATGGAAGTTGGAGTTTTGAATGTTGACACTTGGAGCAAGAGATTTGTCAGGAGACCAGGGCTTCAGCTTGGTTATTATCTGGTCCCCAGATTCAATACCCTGGGCCTTAATAAATGAAGTTAGGATCTTTAGGGATATGCATGTGGGCATGGTCGAATAATTCTCAAATGACACTGTGTGACCTTAAGGCATAATCATCACACTCAAGAATAAAGTTGAGTTTGGGTTAAATTAACTCTAGCAAAGAGAACTCAGATAATAACAGGAAAGAAAGACTCAGCACACATCTCAATAAAGGATACCAGTTCCCAAATACCGGGGTTTAGAGATATTTTCTTGTTTCGTGCATTGGCGCAACTCATGTTTCAGAATGCACAGTTTTAGTTTCTTTTTCCTCTTTCTCATGTCTTACAAAGCCATAGTATCTTGATTAATTTAATCTTCAGATTCTTGATACCTTGGAAAAATATATATGCTATCTTTCCTAATGGTAAAATAATTGTATTAGCTCCTCGTGGCAGTCCTGGTGTTCTTCTCCAGTTCTTATCCTAGGAAATTCTAGTTCACCTCCTCACATGCTCCAGTGCCACACCTGGGAAGGCTGGGTCCTTTACCCCAGGTTGTAATCCACTCCCCCCAAGTCCCTCACAGCACATATATCACTGTTAGCCTTTGTTGCATCAGATCGTGGTGGTTTGTTAGTATGTTTGCTGCCCCTTCTAGACTGTGAGCTACTTAGAGAGAACAACATGTCTTTTCCATCTTTAGGTTCCAAGATCTCATATACTCCCTGATGGTGGGTATGGGATGAAATTAGAAGAGAGGTGGGAGGTACTCGGTGCCTGAATTCCTGATTCAGATTTTGAGCCACCTCTCTTTTCTGAATTGCATGTTTGTTTATTTTTAAATCTTTTTTAAATTTTTTGCAAATATCTTCTCAGTGTCTTTACACAGTAGATGTATGTTTAAAAGACTGAGCCAAGAAAAGTAAGTCTTATGATGATTATTCATTTCTTCTCTTTTCTTGCTTCCTATCTTTCTCCACTGCTCCATTCCTTCATTTCTCTCATCTTTCGTCTCTTATCTGTAGTAAATAAAAATATTCATAGTCTTAAAAACGCAGCAATGAATTATAATCTATTCCTGATTATATGCTGGCATAAATATGTAATATGTAAAATGGTACAAATATGTAAAATATGTAGACAAGTCTCCCATACGATACAATTCCAAATAATTTATGTGGATACTCCCGCACAGTTGGGGGAGCATGACTCCCTACTCTTTATGTGTGGGCTGACTGTGGTGACTGCCTTCCAAAGAATACGGTATGGAAAGGGAGAACGGAGAGTAAGTTTATATTGGAGAAACCTGACCAATACTATCCCTGCCATGAGATGGAAGTCAACATCAATAGCGAAGTCATGTTGATAGTATGTACCCTTGATGTGATGTGATGAGAATGACACTTTGTGTCTTTAAAAAAACCCCATAACTCCTTGTCTAAGCATCAAATTCAATTTGAAGGACATTCTACAAAATACCTGACCAGGACATCTCAAACTGCCATGGTTATCAAAAATAAGGAAAGTGTAAGAAACTCACAGCCAAGAAGGACCTAAAGAGACATGATGGTTGAATGTAGTATGGTATCCTTGATGGAATCCTTGAACAGAAAAAAGGACATGATGTTAAAGAAAAAATAAGGCAATCCGAATAAAGCATGAGCTTTAGTTAGTAATAAGGTGTCAATGTTGGTTATTGAGTTACGACAAATGTACTATAGTAATGTTAACAACGGGGGAAATTGAGTGCACACATTCAGTCTTACCTAATGTACATATTCCCCAGTTACTTCCTATTGTGTTACCATGGCTACTGCCTTCATAGCAATGACTGCAGTCTGTCATGATCTTTTTTGTTTACTGGCTGTCTCTCCCATTAGATTGTAAACTTCACGAGGGCGAAGATCTTCTCTCCTCACTCACTGTTGCATTCCCACTATGTTGCAGGTTGCCACACATAGCAGATGTTCAGTAAACAGCCATGGAATGAATGAAGGGAAGAATTATTGACAGGTCTTCCCAAGACTCGAAGGATCATTGCAACTGGAGCAGAACTAACTCATTACATTACATTATAAATCATACTTCATGCTTTCTCTAAAGAGAGGTAATAGGGGAAGCACCTTGATATCCAGGCTCCATTTCTCTCTCCCTCTCCCCATTTTCCTTTTTCCTTCCTGCTTGCTTTCTTTCTTTCTTTCTTTCTTTCTTTCTTTCTTTCTTTCCTTCTTTTGTTCTTTCTTTCTTTCCTTCTTTTGTTCTTTCTTTCTTTCTTTCTTTCTTTCTTTCTTTCTTTCTTTCAATAGAAAGAATAGCCTGGAGTTTCTTCTTGGAAGGTGGGTAAGTAAGGGTGCTGACATACATTTGTTCCTGCTGGAAAGTTCGTCACTTCTTTTCATCTCTTAATTAAGTCAACTGGAAGAAATGCAAATGATCACAGACGTATACCAAAGGAGACTCAGACTTTCTTTACCGAGAGGTCACTGAAGCAGAAGAACCTAACTACCAAGGTCAAAGAACATCTTTGTGCACAGCTGGTGGCTTCCCCCTTCCTGGGATCCCTGAAAGCAAGGACAGGACACAGAGGCTGGGAAATCTGAAAAGTCAGTCATGAAAGAATAGTTGAATGGTAGGCTCTGGGTGTACTGTGTGATCCCACATGTTTCATGAAAAGCAGTGGTGGATGTCCTTAGTCATCCACTGAGGACAGTACTTTACATGTTCTGTGTTAGTCTTTGGAGTATTTCTGTGCTTTGATTGGTGTGTTCAGTTTCTTCCAATAGGCTATTTACCCTGTAGTTCTCCACATAATTAAAACAAATGTTTATTTATTTATTTTTGAGAGAGAGAGGGAGAGAGAGAGCAGAGGAGAGGTAGAGAGAGAGGGAGACAGAGGATCCAAAGCTGCCTCCATGCTGTCAGTGCAGAGAGCCTGATTTAGGGCTTGAATTCATGAACCTTGAGATCATGACCTGAGCTGAAGTTGGACACTTAACTGACTGAGCCACCCAGGTGCTCCTCCAGATAATTTTTTTTGAGTGCCACCCATTCACTGTGGCAAGTCTTGTGAGATATTAGAAGACATAAGGGGCATAGTGTCTGCCATCAATGAGGTCAGCATCTGACTTGGGAGATAAAACACAAGGACGTGAAATGTGAGGTCCAGTGTGAGACTGACCTTTGAAAGGGATGTTATCATGAAGGAGGGAGGGACAAGAAGAGTCACATAAAGCTTCACAGTGGAGGCAAAGACTTAGCTGGCCCTGAAAGGATGACTGTAAATTAATGATTAATAAATTTATTCAATATTTTCGGGATTTCTAGGCACCAAGGGAACAGAGGTAGTTTCTTCCTCCAAAGAGGTCACAGTGTACTTGAGGAAGAGAAATAAGGGTGCTACGGGGTTACAGATGTTGTGATGGAGTTATACACAAGGTACAAAAAGAACGAGGGGGACGGTGTGGTCACTTGTCCTGGTGTGTGGGGTGGTTGTGGTCAGGAAAGCCATTTTAGGTGAAGTGTTGCTGAGCAGAACAGCTCAACACAAAACACATCTCTTTTAAAGATATGTCAGGGTTGTCTGGGTGGCTCAGTTGGTTGATCATCTGACTTCGTCTCAGGCCATGATCTCATAGTTTGTGGGTTCAAGCCCCATATCGGACTCGGTGCTGACAGCTCAGAGCTTCAGATTCTGTGTCTCCCTCTCTCTGCCCCTTCCCCCCACCTCTCTCTCTCTCAAAAATAAATAAAACATAAAAAAAATTAAAAAGAATAAATAAAAGATATGTCCTAGAAAAAATGGTGGTATACCACTTAGGTATTTTTTTTATGCTTATTTATTTATTTTGGGGAGAGAGCACGAGCAGGGGAGGGGCAGAGAGAGAGAGGGAGAGAGAGAATCCCAGGCGGGCTCCATACTATCCACACAGAGTCCGACTTGGGGCCTGATCTCACGAACCATGAGATCATGACTTGAGCTGAAATTAAGAGTTAGATGCTCAACCTACTGAGCCACCCAGGTGCTCCTGGGTTATTCAGTCTTAATTCATTTCTTGAGGGAGTGCATCTGATTGGTGGAAACTAAATACATCATCCTACGTTGCTAGAGAGTCTGGGAGTTTTTAGCTTTCTAGGTCCTGAACTATGTGAAGACTCACCAGATGGTGGTTGAAACAGACTGTGTGTGTACCATGTTGCCAAATTCTCCATTAGCTGCACACTGACTTTGAATGGCAAAGGCTTAGTACCATACACTGGTTAGGAGGGCTGTCTAACTGGACTGGCAAATTAAAGATCAGAAAGTTGTCCCACACTAGTCAAACACAAGATTCAAGTTTTTAGTTTATAATTAACACACACACACACACACACACACACACACACACACACACACACACAACGTAGCCAGTTACCTGCTGTCCTACTGCTATCATGCTCATATCTTTCATTTTATTTTTTTTACATATTTATTTTTTATTGAGATATAATTGACATATAATGTCATATTAGTGTCAGGTGTACAACATAATATTTGATGTTTGTATGTATTGCAAAATGATCACCACAACAAGCCTAGTTAACATCCATCACCATGGTTACAATTTTTTTTCTTGGGATGGGACCTTTTCAGATCTTGTCTCTTAGCGACTATCAAATGTACAACACAGTATTGTTAACTATGGTCGCCACGTTGCACACTACATCCCCAAGATTTATTTATTTCATAAGTGGAAGTTTGTACCTTTTGACCCCCTTCACCCATTTTGCCCATCCCCATCCTCTACCTCTGGCAACAGCTAGTATGTTCTCTGTATCTATGAGTTCAGTCTTTTATTTGTAAAACTCTGGAACTCTTCATGAATTTGCACACCATCCTTGTGCCGGCTCCTTGCCCATCTCAGTATTGTTCCATTTTAGCACACGTGCCATGAAGCGAGCACTCATTTCTTTTAAATAAAAAGAAAGTCACATGGCAACATCTGAGTTTTGAAACCACATTTGGGAGGGTGTGTTTCCCAAGTCAGAGGCCCACAGAATCCCAGCATTCAGACTTTCTGTCCTGCTTGGGAGAAGACAAGGGTTAACTGCTGTCCCATTTGGTCATGCCCACATTGTTCATTTTCACATGCTGATTGAGAAGCAGCTAAAAATCGATTACCATTGGGGTAGGAAAGTGGCCTGTCCAAAGTGAGCAGAAATGGCCTGAGTATTGATAGACATGAACAGAAAGTGGGAAAATTAAGGAATCAGAGTTAGTGCTTATAGATATCCTAGTATTAACTAGTTTAATCCTTTCATTTTCTAGATACTGAGACCAAAGCTTGCAGGATGAAAGTGACTTTCTCAGTTTATAGCTCCTAGAACCATGTCTCCATGTTTCCTGGATCTCAGTCCCATGATCCTCCTTCCAGAGAAGCATGCTAGATGATCTGGTGCCCTGTCCACTCCCTGCTGCCCGTTGTGATAACTCCTGACTCCTCTCATCTTTTCATGGCCCCACAGGTTCCTCAGATATCCTGATTTCCTCTGTCAGCACTATCCCCATGTTTTCTAGTGTCTTGTGACTCAACATTTCTTCATTACCCTCCTTCCTCTGTTCTGAACAGTGCAACACTGTAAAAGGATGACAAGAAAAATGAGGGTCTGTTTGGGATTTTCTTCCAGGTGTAATTGCAAAGGATGCCTGTCCATTTGGCTCTTTATTGGAATAAAGAGGATATGCATCAATACCATCCAGTCTACAGCAAGTGAAAGTTATAGATTCTCAAAATTTTATATGAGTGATGAAAGTTTAAAAATACCCTTGCTAAAACTGGGTTAAATATAGCAAAATATATGATCTTCTTTTTTTTTTTAAGTTTATTTATTTATTTTGAGAGAGAGAGAGAGACAATCCCAAGCAGGCTCTGCACTGCCAGCATAGAGCCCCATGCAGGGTTCAAACTCATGAACTGTGAGATCATGTCCTGAGCCGAAATCAAGAGTCAGACGTTCAACTGACTGAGCCACTCAGGTGCCCCATGATCTTCTTTTAATAGGCAATAATAATTTCTACTTACTTCTCTCAGATGGGTATTTTGTAGTTCCCATTTTTATTTTTTATTATCTGGAAGTCTTAGGGAATATAGGATTTATAGATATAGAATCAAATAAGGCATTCAAAAATAAGTATTAGCAATAAATGTTTCAAAAAAGTTTATAATAAGAATGTATAAGGGCACCTGGGTAGCTCAGTTGTCCAGCTCTTGATTTCAGCTCAGGTCATGATCTCATGGTCCATGGGACTGAGCTCTGCATTGGGCTCTGTGCTGACAGTGTGGAGCCTGCTTGGGATTCTCTCTCTCCCTCTCTCTCTCTCTCTGTCTCTTCCCTGCTTGTGTGTGCATGCTCTCTCTCTCTCTCTCTCTCTCTCTCTCAAAATAAACATAAAAAAAGAATGTGCATTTATCAGTAACATTTAAAAAAATCTGAAAACCAGAGGGGCGCCTGGGTGGCTTAGTCGGTTAAGCATCTGACTTCAGCTCAGGTCATGATCTCACAGTCCGTGAGTTCGAGCCCCACATCGGGCTCTGTGCTGACAGCTCAGAGCCTGGAGCCTGCTTCAAATTCTGTGTCTCCCTCTCTCTCTGCCCCTCCCCTGCTCATGCTCTGTCTCTCTCTGTCTCAAAAATAAATAAAAATATTTTAAAAAAATCTGAAAACCAGAAAAAAAAGATCTCCAAAAGAAGTCCTGTTCAATTCCACAAATATTTATGGAGTACCATCACTGTGAAGGGAGCAGCGAAGGATACAAATGGTAGAAAAAGGCTAGAATACAATCCCTTTGTATAAAGAACATAACAGTTTTTATGAGCGGTAACCACCCTCCCTAGATGTAATTTATCTCTTGATAGTAAATCAGCTGAGTCTAATAAATGCTATCCACTCTACTAGATGCTGAGAATTCAAGATTAAAGGCATATTCTTCATCCCCAAGGCACTCACAACTACTGAAATGTTTCTTTTCCCATTCAGATGAAGCTACAGAAATAAAAAAATTTATAAACTACCAGTGGATTTCAAAACAATAAGATAACCATCTCATTGCGAATCCCTAGTAAAATTCTGGAAATGCATGATTGATTAGATAATCTGTAGGTGTGAAAAGCCTGGTGATGTAAAGGCCCATATGCAGTGACCCAAGATAAATCATGCCAAATGCACTTCATTTTTAACATAAGGCGTCTAAATGTTTAGATTTATACCAGTGCTGTAGTGTATTTTGATTGTATGAAGAGATTTGATAGGATTCCCATATCTTTCTTGAAGATATAGTTTATTATAGACCAGATGGTGCATTGGTTATTTTTTTTAAGAATTTTTAAAAATTTTTAAAATTTATTTTGAGAGAGGGAGAAGAGTGTAAGTGGGCAAGGGGCAGAGAGAGGGAGAGAGAGAGAATCCCAAGCAGGCTGTGTGCTGTCAGCAGAGCTTGATGCAAGGCTTGATCTCAATCTGTGAGATCATGACCTGAGTCGAGATCAAGAGTTGGACACTCAACCAACTGAGCCACACAGATGTCCCTGAATTGGTTATTTTTTGATGCAAAATATATCATTTCAAACTCAACGACTTAAAATTTATCACTCATTTTATTTGCCCATATTTCTGTGGGTCAGCATTTTAAGCCAGTTCAGCTGGGCAGTTCTTCTGGTGGGTTCCAATAACGTGACTGCAGTCATCTGGTGGATCCACTGGGGTTGGTCTAGGGAACCTCCTTGGTGGCTTATCTCTGGGTGTCATCCTAGCCCTGACTTCTTCATATGTCAGGTTCAGGGCAGAAAGGGAAGACAGACATCAAAGGGCAAGTGTAAGCCTCTGTTTGCAATATATTTGCTGATGTCCCATTGGCTAAAGCAAGTCACATAGCCATAGGGGCACGAGGGCCTCTCAGGGGCATGGATTCAGGGAGGGGAGATCCACTAGGAGGGTCATAACTGTGACAATGTGCCACTGATGGTATTAACTGAGCATATTTCTATCCAGTTGGACAACAATTCCCAAAGAGGAGGACTACCATAGGTGCTTATTTATCATGTTCTATTCTAGATATCGGTTAATGATTTCGACAAAGGAAATGAAATATAATTGTAATTTTGACCATGACATAAAACTAGATGAATAATATAATTCCTGAAGATAACTTTGGTAGTTTGGATCTCTTGGACTAAACCAATAAAAAAATCAATATATTAGTGTTAAATGAGAAGTCCTACACATATGTTAGTAAAATAAATTGTGGTCAGGCAGTATTGAAAGGCATATGAAACAATATGGAGATTTTATTTGATACCAAATTTATGAGAGGTTACAGTGATCAAGAGCAATTGATAGAAACATAGTTCACAGGTCATGGAAAATAACAGTTCCGCAGAACAAAATATTCTCAGTGGATTGTGTTCATTTCTGGGTGAAAATTTGTAGAAGGACATGGAACGAGGGAAAATTAGAAGGTGACTGGTGTGAGAGCATACAAATATGATCTCCTGGAGAGAAAACCGATGGAGTATTTGCTCTACAGAGAAGAGAGCTAAAGACTTAAAAGAAGACACAAAATCCATCCTAATACTTAGAAGAACTGTCAAGGAGAAGAAAGCTCTAGAGGGTAAAAACAGGATCAGTGGGAGGAAGTTGTTTGTAGATGGACTTTAGCTCAAACGAATGTGTGGTACTGTAACAAGTTGTCCAACAAGAATGTGGTGTCTTACAAGTTAATGATCTCTCTCCTTGGAAGCTCAAGCAGAGTCTGGAACACTGAGATGCTATAGAAGGGATTCTGGTGGAGTCCGCGATTCAACGAGGCTCACTCTCTCCCTTTCCCATATTTTCACTTATTAAATTAAGTAGCATTTTCCTTCATTACTATCCTTTTTATTGCTGGGGTGATCTTTAAAAGTTATGAGAGTTATGAGTTTTCTTTTTGGTTAATACAACAAAACCATATTAAAAAAAAAGTCCCCCTTCCTTTGGCCAACTGCAAAACCTCCTCTTTTTCTTTTCTTTTCTTTTCTTTTCTTTTCTTTTCTTTTCTTTTCTTTTCTTTTCTTTTCTTCTCTTCTCTTCTCTTCTCTTTTCTCTTTTCTTTTCTTCTCTTTTCTTTTCTTTTCTTCTTTTTTTGGCATTCAGGGCCAGCTTGGCCAATATTGTGTGAAGATAGCTTAGTCTTTAGATTTCTATTAACAATTTTTTTTAATTTTTAATTTTTTAGAGAGAGAGAGAGAGTAGAAGCAGGGGAAAGGAGCAGAGGGAGAAAGAGAGAATCTGAAGCAGGCTCTATGCTCAGCATGGAGCCCGATGCAGGGCTCAATCCCATGACCCTGGGATCATGACCTGAGCTGAAGTCGAGAGTCAGAGGCTCAACCAACTGAGCCACTGAGCCAGGCGGCCTGTCTTTAGATTTTTTAAATACCTGTGTTCTCATCCTGGGTATGTCTTTTGTTAGCCATTTTGGTTTCCTTTTCTAAAAAACTGAGGACAGTGGTACTTACTATGGGCTAAGTGAGATAACCCATGTAAAGTGCCTAGTATATAAAGTCCAATAAATGTTGATGTTCTTCCATCAATGCCCAGGACATGCTGCCCTCCATGACACAGCTTTATTTCAATTACACAGTAGTATTCTTCTCCTCTGGTGATCCTAGAATAGTGGGCCATATCTCAGTTTGCGAGGACATTCTTGGCTCATGCATGCTGTCACAGCATAATTATTAATAGCATCCCGTTTTGCCCTCAAGTGTCCAATTTTGACAAGTCATGGGATCATCCTACCTAGAACTTCCTCAGCGCCTTCTGTAGGGCATCTTTCAGTTCCTTGTTCCGCATACTGTAGATCAAAGGGTTTAAAATGGGAGTGATGAAGGTGTAGACCACGGACACCACCCGGCCCATCTCAGGAGAGTAGCTGGAACTGGGAGACAAGTATATAAAGCTGGTGCAGCCATACTGCAGGAGGACCACTAAGATGTGCGAGGAGCAGGTGGAGAAGGCTCGGTGGCGCCCTTCTGTTGACCGGATCCGTAAAATGGCTGCCACGATGAAGACGTAGGAGATGGAGATTAATGAGAGTGGGACGCTTAGGATGATGAAGCTGACGATGTACAGGGCAGTCTTGTGAATGTGTGTGTCCGCACAGGCCAGGCGCATGACAGCAGGCATGTCACAGTAGAAGTGGTAGATCTCATTGTTGTTGCAGAATGGGAGACGGAAGATCAAAATAGTCAGTGGCAGCGACAGCAGGAACCCCAGCACCAGGGACCCTACCACCAGCTCCACACACAAGGGCCAGCTCATGACGTGGGTGTATCGTAGAGGGTAGCAGATTGCTACAAACCGGTCATAAGCCATGACCGCAAGCAGGACACAATCAGCTCCACCCAGGAAGACAAAGAAAAACATTTGGGTCCCACAGCCAGGGATGGAAACAGGAGTCCTGCCCATTGAAAGAAGGTTCGCCAAGGCCAGTGGGGCAATGGAAGATGTATAGAAGATTTCCAGAACTGCCAGGTTCGCCAGGAAAAAGTACATGGGGATGTGGAGGGAGTGGTTGATCTGGACAATGACTGCAATTGTGGTGTTTCCACTGAGGCTGATCAGGTACATCGTCAGGAAGGCCACAAAAATCCCTACTTGTACCTTAGGATCAGCTGAGAATGTACGAAAGAAGAATTGTATCTTTGCAGTTTTATTTATTTCTTCCGTGGGTAGTGTGCTGGATCTAGAAAAAGGAAAGATGACATGTGTCTCTAGGTACCTCACATTTAATGTGACGCAGTCACATTCCCCTGTTTAATGTTAGAGCACTTTCTGAGGGACCTCAGTGGTTATGGGCACCCTTTCATTTCAGAGCAAATCGTGGAATATTATAATTTACACATATGCCACTCCTCTCATTTCCTCCTCTACCCTGAAGAGGAGGACTGAGAGATCCTCCATGGTGGCGATTTTGATGCTCTTTGCTTTGATTCTGGTGCCTAGCACCATGCCTGATACAGGAAGCTTTCCAAGAAGTATTTACTGAATGAATGAATGAGTAAAGTCAGCTTAAAGTTCAAAGTTACAAAATGGATAAAATAGGGTATTATCTCATCATGGGAAACTCAAAACAAAAACGTTTTAGGAAAGTTTAATTGGATGTAGGTTATAATTTAAAGAGAATTGTGGTCCTGGTGTGCTGTGATATTACAGCACACACTGTAATTTAGCTCGACACCTAGAAACATTGATTCAGGCTGCTTTCTCTCCTTTATTCAATTTGTTCCTAAATGCTGATAGTTTGTCCTTCAAAAATTTCTCATATCTATTGCTTTGGTCCTTTTCTACTGCCCCAGTCATTTCTATCCATTGTTATCTTACATTTGGGTTCTTGTGATAGCCTCCTATCTAATCTCCCATTTTCCTTCCTCTTCCCGTTATCATCCATCCTGTTCTCCATTATCACATTACCCACCTACTTAGTCATTTTCAGTGCCTTCCCATTGCCTAAATGACCTTCATGCTCCTCTGCTGATGATTCCAGTGTCTCTTGGACTTGACTGTTTTAGGCTAATCCCACCATGGCCTCAATTATCCCTGTCATGTACTATGGAGTCTACTCATTGGCCTCTTCTCCATCATTCTTCTTTGTGCTTCACATACTTCTGTTCTCCTTCCAGTTAGAAATCTCATCATCTCTCTTTTGCCTAATCCAAATCCTGTTCAACTTTCAAATTCTAAGTCATGTTCTTCTTTTCATGGTCTTCCTAGGTCACTCCAGTTAAAAAAAAATCCCTCTCTCCTTTCCCTGAAATTCTATGTTTCTCTGAGTGTTATGATTTTAGTGCTAGTACACTGTCTTTTATTATATCCTATTCCAAATTATATTCTATGTTCCCTGAGGACAGAGGATGCGTCTTATGACAAATTGTCATTTATTCCATGTTAAGTGGTAGGCATGGTGGAAAATGATTTCGGTGTATTAGTTCACTTAGTCCACAAAGCCATTTTAAGAGGCCTGTACTATTATCATCCCATTTTACAGATGAAGACAGAGGTTTAAAGAGGTTAAGACATGTTTTGAAGTCATACAGGTAGAAAGTGAGAGAGGAAGGATTTGAATACAGTCTATTTGACCACAAAAGTCTCGTGCTTGATTTTGGTTCATACCATACTGCCTCCTTCTATACTACTTTATATTTCCTAAATGACTTTGTTATTTGATTATATTTTCATCCGTAGGTAGAACTCTAGATGGTCAATGGTAAAAAGAGCACCTAAGATCTGAGAACAAAAATGTTAGATTACAGTATTTTCAGATTTGAAAAGCATAATTACAATCTAGACTGTTGTTTTATTTAGTAAATGCTGCCCGTAACAATGTAACAAAAAGAATCTCCTTTCTTTCTCTTATAAGGAGCAGGGAGAAAGGATTTGGTTAAAAACTATGATGTTTGGGTGAAGACGGAGGAGAGTGGTTTAATTCTTCCTTCACGAGAGACAACATGGAAACAAAGAGAAGGTCTTCTGTGGCCCAGGCCCCGGAGTCCTGAGTGATGTCCAAAGGGTCTTCATAGGAGCCTGAAGTTTTAATATCCTGTCTTCTGGTGGCTAAGAGTCTAGTCCCAAAACCAACACAGTAGCTTTGTATTGAACCAAACCTATTCAGGTGAATACAAATGAATAACTCAATTCATAAGAAGGACACTAGAGATGGAAATTCCAAATGGTGCCTTCTGTTCATTTGTTTTCTCAGTTACCACCTCCTTGGGCACAGGAAGTCTTGGACATAAATCCACCTAATCTCCTCAAAGCACTTGAGTCTAAATGCAATGTATAGGCTGCATTGGCTTCATTTCATTACAAGGTCTAGAAAAGGGAACAGGAAATCAAACATAGAGAAATACTATGAAATCCAGGGTTCTGAATAAGAAATCCAAGTGCCACATTATCCAGTTTCCTATCTAACTATTCTCTTCATTTCTTTCTGCAAATTTCCCCACCCATGGTAGTCTCTTCATTGTGACAAGATAAAGATGTAAGTTAGGTTCTATCTGGAAGCTATATGAATTGTAGGTTATATGAAGTGCTTTCGTTATTGCAAAGAAGAAACCAAGTAGACACATTTCAAAAGATGGTCTTGATATTTCTTTCAGATACTCCTTCTATATGATGCCAAAATATTGAACCAAATGTTGGGCATCGTGCAAATAAATAACTGAAAGCTTTACTGACTACTCTTTATATAAATCCTGAGGGATAGTGGTGGTTATTTGTATCTATGCATGCTTCCGAAACCATATTCCGGGTGCCTGGGTGGCTCAGTCAGTTTAGCGTGTGACTCTTGATTTCAGCTCAGGTCACTATCTCACAGTTTGTGGGTTTGAGCCCTGTGTCAGGTTCTGTGCTGGCAGCATGGAACCTGCTTGGGATTCTCTCTCTCCCCACTCTGCCCCGTCCCTCCCCTACTCATGCTTTTTCTCTCTCAAAAACAAATAAACTTAAAAAAAAAATGTGTATATTCTACAATCTACAGGGTACAAAGCTATGTCCAGGACAAAAATGAAGTCCAGAATCAAGATGGTGCAGCTTTCTTAAAAGGTCAATTTTACCTTGAAAATTTTTGCAAAATTATTTCATGTAAAAAAAAGTGGAGATAGTATACATAGAAGGAAGATCTGCATGAATTTTGGGAGATTAGAAACAAGATTTCCAGGAGATTTATTACTTGTGGCTGCTCGCCAAGTCCTTACGAATATAAATTGTCTCTCATGCTAATTAATTAGTACTTAAATAGAAAAGCCTTAGATGTACTGATTTAGACCATAGATTGGCTATTACCCAGTGAAAAATAATTTTCCAGACTTCCCAAATATACAGTCTTGATTTGGAAAGTCTCCTCCCTTATTATTCAAAAGAAAACAACTCAAGTAGTAGTCACCATTTTCTAAGATAAGTGAGGCTCAGAGAAAACACTCAGGGGATAGCTAGTCTTTGGAAAGATGGTTTATCATCTCCTGAGACTGTTTACCATCAGACAATGAAGAACATGGCTCCACGAGTTCTCCACGAATTGTCCTTCATGTAATTCCTGTCCGGGTTGATTAGTGGCCATAAAAGGTCACAGATGCCCACAGAATCAGAGCTCTGGCACATTATCTGGTCCATCTCTTCCAAAGAGATTGCCCAACTTGTCCAAGCATTTTTTAATTCATCATTTAAACATGCAAGGCACTGCAGGGGATGCAAAGATGATTGGGATGTCATCTGTTCTGTGCAGTCATAGGGACAAGACTGTTGGCCAGATTTCCCCTTATTCTTGTTGTGTTTAAAACACTTTTGCATACCCCCCCCCTTGTCAGTTTCCCTCAATTAAAATTGTAGGCAACATTTAAAATAAGGGCTGAAAAGTTAGTTAAAAGGTGGTCTTTTCACTAAGTCAGTAAACTGCCTCTTTGGTTAGACAACTAGAACTTAGGAAAATGCGTATATAAAACAAGCATATAATTTGGGGGAGATGATCCTTCCAAGAAATATGTTACAGAGGAGGCTATGCTGGAATTGAATGACGTGCATTCAAATTCCAGCTTTCTACTTAATAGTTTTGTGATCTTGCTAAGTCACTTGCTCTCCCTAAGAGAGAGAATTCCATTTGCTCAGAATAACACCTCACTTTTTTACAAGAATGTTGTGAGGTGAAAATGGAACAATGTCCATAAAAGAACCTACTGGGATGCATGGCAGTGTATAAAGTATACTGATTCATTGATTCCTTCCATTATCTATCTTGAGACTGAGAAAGTTTTAAATTGCTGGGTAGAATGCCTGGCAGGTGTATCTAATATTTTTTGGGAAATCTTTTTCACACCTCTGGTTCCATTTCTAGTTTCCTATGTCACCTTATATTGCATAATTCCTCTTTGAATAGAATGATCAGTGGCCACTGTCTCAGAAATTAGTTGTTACTATTAAAAGATAGCTTATATAAAATGTCTTGACTTCAGGTTTATCTGGCCTATTTGACCTACAATGGCATATCTCTTAGCACAAAGCTGGACTCACCTACAGAGGAAGATGAACTCTTAACTTGGGAGTTTTGATCGTAGGATGAACAGAGAAGGAAGAACAATGTTATAACCACCATTCACAGGACAAAAACCCTGTTTGAAGCATAGTGTTCGTGGTTTCTGAAGATACTCATACCAGCTGGAAGATCTATTCGTAATGATTCAAAGAAAATGTCCCAATGTCAGATGTACCAAACAAAAGATATATTTGTCCTTACAAGACATTATTGAATAACATTTTCTATATGTCTGAATATATGTGAATTTCATATATGAACTTATGAAGTCATAAATATCATTCATAAAATGAAATTCAGATTTCATATCCATTTATATATCTCAAGAGATTTGATACCTAAAGAGACTCTACTCTGGAAGAGTCTTTTGTGAGAATTTTCTGGCAGCAGCACCTGGAAAGAAGAAATGCCAATGTGGTATTGCTTTACTCAAATATGTTGAATCATATGGAATTTGTTTCTGAAAACCAATAATGGTAGCATTTAGGCAATTTCACATGATTCAACATAATACTTTTACAAGCATATTTTGAATATGTCAAAGGAAATATTCAGGTATTTAACCAAAAGTTATTCTCCTACTGCATACCAATGGGCAACATTTATTGGGCACTTGTACACTGTGCTAATCATTTTTCAGGGATCATTTCACTTAAGTGGTCCTTCAGTGAATATTCAACAGATACCTTTATTGTACAAACTTTTTAGATGAAGAAATTCAGGCTTCTGGGTTTGACGAACTTGCTCAGCTGTTAAATGGCAAAGTAGCACTTAATTCTTAGGTCAATCTGGAAGCAAGTCTAAGCTTCTACCATTCAAATAAACTGTACAGGGGCGCCTGGGTGGCTCAGTAGGTTAAGTGACCAACCCTTGATTTAGGCTTAGGTCATGATCTCATGGTCCGTGAGATCGAGCTCTGAATTGGGCTTCGTGTTAACAGTGCAGAGCATGCTTGGGATTCCCTCCCTCTCTCTCTCTGCCCCTCCCCATACTCTCCCTCTCTCTCTCACACACACACAATAAATAAATAACCTTTAAAAATAAAAAAGAAAATGGAACTGTACATCACTGAGCAATGTACTATATGTGTAAGGCTGAATGTTATGTGTCCTAGAGAGACAAAATTTTTAAATTTTTAAAGTTTATTTATTTTGAGAGAGAGAGAGAGAGAGAGAGAGAGAGAGAGAAATCACAAGCAGGGGAGGGGAAGAGAGAGGGAGAGAGAGAATCCCAAGCAGGCTCCATGCTATCAGCATGGAGCCCAATGTGGGACTCAGTCTCACGACCATGAGATCACAACCTGAGCCAAAATCAAGACTTGGATGCTTAACCGACTGAACCACCCAGGTGCCCCCCAAATTTTTAAATTCCAATTGTCCACTGTCAACAAAACTATTTCACTGGAAAGTGATGTGTCACAAGACTTCCTCAGTTTATTACAAGTCAATGCTCAGTCCTCTAATTTGTAATCTCTTTCTTTTCCTTTTTGCTCCTCCTTTTCTTCCTCTTCATCCACTACCCATTTAATCAACAATATTTACCTTAACAAACCCTTTAAAAAACGTTTGTTAAGGCTCTACTTTATGTAAGGCATAGCTCAGGTGTCTGGGAAAAGGAGGAAACATGTAGAGAATGAGAGAGGTCAGTGTTCAAAGAGTTCAAAATTGAATGAGAGCAGTAAAAATAGTAAAAGTCAAATTCACTTAAGTATTCTCATGAAAGGATAACATGCCGGGCACACAGGCATATCTCTGTGCAATAATGTCTTTTGAAAAATGCATGTAATTAGAATTACCTTTTAATGCATAAGGGGATTCTCAATGTGAAGGATCCTCCTTGTAATTCCTTTAATAATAGAAATGAATGTTTCCTAATTTTTCGGCTTCTGTAAGTTTGAAGTTTGGAGTGATGGATTTTTTTAAACTAGAGGAAGCCTTAAAAGTATTGACATCTGTATGTTTCAGTGCTAATTAGCGGTGAACTCTTAATCTGATCTAGAGTATGATCCCTTGATCTTTTTGGACAGAAGCTCCTTCTTGCCACTCAGCAATTTGAAGAGCATGGATTTTACGGTATGTATTCTTGAGTTCCCCTGAAACTGTCGTGTGTAAAACATTGGTTCTTCTTAGGAACTGGACTTTGACTCTTTCTCTGAAAGGCTCCGTCCTTAGCTTCTCTTCCCTGGTCGGTGTCTACCACAAGGCTTGGCTTTTACAAGCTAGGGATTTTCCTAATCTTCTCAAATCTGGTGTCTGGGAGGAGATTCTTACCTTATGCTGGACT